>NW_022589721.1:6358959-6659635 GCF_004348235.1 Phoca vitulina | reverse complement strand
CCTTCATTCTTCCCCTCCTGCTATCTTCTTCTTCTTCTTCTTCTTCTTTTTTAACATATAATGTATTATTTGTTTCAGAGGTACAGGTCTGTGATTCAACAGTCTTGCACAATTCACAGCGCTCACCGTAGCACATACCCTCCCCAATGTCTATCACCCAGCCGCCCCATCCCTCCCAACTCCCACCACTCCAGCAACCCTCAGTTTGTTTCCTGAGATTAAGAATTTATTGGAACAGAGCCACACCCATTCCTTTAAGTATGGTTTATGCTTTTCCCATGACAGCCACAGAGCTGAGTGGTTGTGACAAAGACTTAATGCTCCACAATGTCTAAAATAATTACTCTCTGTCCCTTTATAGAAAAATTTTACTGACCATAGCATTACTGCCCCAGCTTCTTTATCTGTAAAATAGGAATGATAGCCCCCACTTCACAGGGCTGTTGCCAGGACACTTACTTTGGGATATTCGTGTGAAAACCTTTGGTACGGTGCTTAGCATATAGCCATTGTGCAAGTAATGCTTGTTCAGTTGGAATCTAAAATTCCCACCCACCACCCAGTGGTTGATTTAAAACTATTTTCTTTTTAACCTTATGTTTATAAGGTGAAACAATTATGTGTCAAAGAGTAAAATTTCACCTTTTCCTTTTTAAAAACACTGTTATTTGCTTGTCCTCATGACTTTGTCAAACAATATAATCTTTATACATCTTTGTGATAAATAATTAAAATAACGAAAGGAGAGTTGAAATAATGTGGCTGATGCAGTGCTGAACTCCACAGACTTTATGCAAATAGAAATGAGAGAGAATATTTCTGAGTTTTTAAATGCTAAAGGTCATAATTTTCTTTATACAGCAGCAAACAAAAAACCTTATATAATATAGAAGTGAAGATTATTGGTTGTTTTTTCTTGAATGACATTGTTAAAGATACAGGATTTTTTTTTGCTTCAGTGTTTTATTAGAAATATATTGCATGGAAAATAAAATGATAATTTGGAAAGAAACAGGGCTATTCTGCATAAGGGACTGTTCGGGCAACTGCATGCTGTGTATACTGTAATTCTTAGCTAGTCATGCTGATTACAGCAAGTAGGTAAGTAAGGAGAGGCAAGTTACCAGGAGCTAGTTCCTCCTTGCAGAATTGCTTTTATTAAATTGCTCTCTACTGTGATCATCAGCCTATATTGAGGAAAAATATAAGAACATTAGTAAGCACATCCTGTCTGATCTTAAGACAATAATCATCATGTTCATCCTGATAAATTGCTGTTTCTGTGTTATAAACCCTGTGCGTTGAGGAATTGATCAGGTTTCCCTTTGCCAGTGAACTTGGTAGAATGCTCAGGGCCAAATTTATGACTCAGTTGTAGCAACCATATGGATCTTTATGATGTACATTTTACCATCGTTCCTAGTTATGTTTTATGTCCTTTGTCTCTTTCTTTTGCTCTGCTTTTATTTATGCTATCTAAGTATTTTATGTCATTTTGCAAGCCACATTCAATCTTTTCTGGAATAAGATGGGGATAAATAGGCAATAGGGAAGTGGATAGGTAATTTCCAGTAGAGTGCTACTATGTCTTTTGGTTCTTTCCTTGAAATACCTTATGAATAACACAACAAAATAACTCCCAGCTTACCACTTGATAAATCTTATAATTTAAAGAGAAGTATTTAGACGAGGCAGGAGCCCCAGGCTGGGATCAGGCTCACTGTGCAGAGGCGGCGCCGGGGTTCCTACCCGGGACTGTGCGGAGGCGGCTGCCAAGTGTGCAGCCCCAGCGCCCCCCCGGAGCTCCCCCGGAGGGAAAGGTGAAGAAGGAGATTGATGCTGTTGCCCTCCTTCTCACGAAAGGCGAGTTAGAAAACATGGTAACTTGAAAACAGAGGCCGTTGAGAGATTTGTTGAGAAATTGACTCATACTTCCAGAAAAATAGAAAAATCAGTGGTATCCAGAAAAACCATCAGAAGGACAGGCCTACAGATGCATTCCTGTAAGTTTCACAGTTGATCCGGCGTCCTGGAAGCCTGTGCGAACAGGGGCACCTTGTACATGGACCTAGGTTTGCCAAAGGAGCTCACTCTGTGCGGGGCGCCGTGGGAGGTGGGCTGTCGGGTGTGGGGTGGGGACGGAGAGAAAAACAATGCGTTCACTGGTGTCAGCTTTGAAAATGACGATGAGAGGGGCGCCTGGGTGGCTCAGTCGGTTAAGCATCTGCTTTTGGCTCAGATCATGATTCCAGGATCTTGGGATGGAGCCCGAGTCGGGCTCCCTGCTCAGTGGGGAGCCTGCTTCTCCCTCTCCCTCTGTTGCTCCTCCTGCTTGTGCTCTCTCTTTCTCTCTCTCTCTCTGTCAGATAAATAAATAAAATCTTTAAAAAAGAAAATGAGGGTGAGAACAAGGAGGAAATCTCCATGAAAGTTAGTTACCTCTGATGTTCATTCAGGATCCTCTTCTTCAGACTAAGAAACAAGTAAGGAAGTAGAAGTGAAACCCAGTTGGGTGAGGGCAGCCCCAAGCCCTGTGTACCAGATTTCAGAATTGATATTCCTGCCTCCTCCAAGGTGGCACCCTTTGCCCAGAAAGAAGCCAGGAATGTTCCGAGGGAATGCCCATCAGAACCACTACTCTCCTCCTATTCCATCTGGTTATCCAAATCAGGGAAGGAAGAATAAACCATATCACCCAGATCTGGTTACATGGGTACCTCCTCCTGGAATGCATTGTGTCCAGAGTCACCGGACTGATCCTCACGTGTTAGCACTCCGCTAGCTCCTTTTGCTTCTCTGTTGGTGTCAGTGTTGAGAGAAGGTAGAACAAGACTGACCACATATTAAAAGCTAAATGTTCATACTCATAGTAGTAAAGTTAGATGGACCAAACCATCAAACTTATTTTTATAGAGAAGTTATCGACAATAATCTTTCTTAAAAATATATATATACACTTTAAATATATCATTATAGTTTGAGAAACTTCATTAAAGTTAATCAAGTGCTTGAGTTTTTAATATTGGACTTGAATATTTATATATTGTGCATCAACTCTGTGAGAACACTGCAGCAGCGGGAGATCTGTTCTAGCGTCTTTGAGCATTTCCTTTATGGAAAGTGTGTAAGTTATTTATACACAAGGAAGTCTCTTTTATGCCATTGTTTAGAAGAATTGCATGAATTATGTTGCAAATAAAAAGTAGTGTGAGGCAAAAAATAAATAAATAAAGAGAAATATTTAGTTATACTAGTCATTTGGCTCCTTATACCATACAGAGATTGAAATAATTTTGGCTGCAACAAACCCACTGTCTTTTCTAAGGTAAGCCTGTGATTTAAATGCCAAATTTTCATTTAAATATCAAAAAGAAGGAATGCTTATGGTCTATACTCAAACTGTCCAGTCACACTAATTTTATTTGCTTGATAAAGATTATTGGAATTGATTGCATTTTAAAAAGGCTATGCAAGTGGAACTATAAAAAGTATATATATATTTAATACATGACAAATCGTATATCATTAATTAAACCAAGTAGGTATTTGTTGAGCAATGTCTGTATGTCAAATACTGTTTGCAGAACTGTGGATATAGCACTGAGCAAGACAAAACTCTTCCCTCATGATACTTTTTAAGAATAGCTAGATCATAGTAGGGGGTTCTAAGAGTTGAGAAACATGGAACAAATTTATAGTAACGTTACCTTATTGATTCTGATCTGTGAGGCTTAATGCTGAAAGTGTATGATATTTTTTAAGGGATGTGTTACCTACCTAGAAATCATAAAATCCTCATCTGAATTTGAAGATCCAGAGGCAGGTGGATCAAATAGAAGACAAATATGACTCAACTGTGGGCTTGGATCCCTGGGATGTCATTGGCCTGGAGGTGGTACCATTAAGTTTTTCTTTAAGTGGGGGGCTCCCACTTCTGTGGAGGGTGACAAGAGAGACAGAGAATGGAAAATTAACACTGGTCAAACAGGTACATCCTGGAGTGCGCCAAGATTGAGGGAACAGCTATAAAGCAGAGTGAAAACAGAACTTGGGGCAAAAATCTAGATTGTCGGAGGTTACAATAGAACTGTGGCATCAGAAATTGCCTGATTGTTAAAAACAAAAAACCAAAAAACAACCTTGTACTTATTCACACTCCATCTACTGTTTCATGCCTTCTTCCCTCTATTCAACCCGCTCGCCTGTCAACAATTCTTCTCTCCCTTATCCTAAACTCAGTGAGGCTTCATCTTCTCCAGAACCTTCCCCTGTAACCCAGGTTGAATGAAATGATCTTAATCGGTTCTCATACTATCCTGGAACTACCTCCATTATTTGTTTCATCATATTACATATGAAATTCTCCTTTGAAGTGTCTGCCACACTCATTAGACTAAGAGGTTCTTTGATGGTGTGAACCGTACCTTACTTCACTCTCCTCAGTGCCAGCTACTTTAGGTGCTAAGAAAAGATGTATTGAGTTAACCTGCCAGGCCTGACAGGTAGAATAAATAAACAAGGGCATGTTCCGTATAAGGAGAACAGCTACTCTAATCCAGATGGTTGTTACCGAGTGGGATTGCAGCCCCATATTGCCAGAGCTGAGGTTTTGGAGAAGTCAGAAGGGTCAATGTTTTAAGTAGATATTTCTATCTTAGATGTTAGTGGCAATACATTCAGTTTGAGAGATTCTCTTTGGGCCAAGACAACCCGGCTGTTTCCAGCAGGGGTACGCTGGTTGTGTCTCTGCTGTGGTATTTCAACACGGGATTTTTTTTTGCTACGAACTACAAGAAACAACCCTCGATATCTGAGACAAAACACCAAGACAGCAAACAGAGGAAAAGAAAAGGAAAGAAATATAGAGGAAGGATACAGGACGAGGGATAGTCAAGAATTGGAGGAATAGCTGAATAACCAGGTTTGAAGCAGGTCAGAGCCTGGGGAGTGACAGTGAATCTTGGAGACTGGAAGTCACAGACAGAGGAATAGCTAGATTCCAGCAGGCTTCCGTTGTGTCAAGCAGCTATGACTTCCATTGCTGGTATGGTTGCCAGAGGTAGCAAGGAACAGTACTGGACACACAGTTAAATTTGAACTTCAGATAAACAACCAATAATTTTTTAGTATAAGTATGCCCCATGCAACTTTTATTTTAGCAATTCTAATTACTAGGAGTCAGAGTCTGAGTTCCTTAATTTGGGTCACACGTCTATCCTTAGTCCCTTGAACGAACCATCTAGGAACACCACGAGTAATGGAAGAGAGATAGACTTCTAAAAGAAAACTGGGGTCTTCAACCATAGGAAAAGGTAAGGAATGTGAGGATGTCAAAATGGATCATTCTCTCTCTCTATCTCTCAGTCATCCATATATATGTGTTCATTATTGTCTTTTTACATACACACTTAAGAGGGTGATACTAAAAATGTTTTTTAAATGTTGATAAGTCTGGATCCAGGTTCTCTTCTGTGCTGCATGTTATCTGTTCAGTGGCTGGACTGGGGGCAGGAGGTCTATGGTCCCAGTGGAGGATCCAAGAAAGTGCTGGAGAGGCACTAGGTGCTCTTGTTAGCAGCTGTTTATTGCTCAATATACAAGTATTAGATGGCACAAGAAAGTGATTGTCTTTGTTTAGCAAATACCTTGATGGGGTGTTTTGACAGAGTTTGGGTGCTGCTATGAAATAATGGAGGAAGAGAACCCTACAATATTCCGTGAGAAGTTAACATGAAGTTGAATCTGTGCCAAGGAAGAAACTGGAGAGTAGATGAAGAAGCAGCAATGTGAGGATGCACACAGCCCCTGGCTGGGCTCTGCGAAGGATGGTCATTGAGGAAGGCCTGGTGGCATGGCAGCTAAAGGACTTCCAAATGATAATGTTTAATATTAAAATTTAAATTGGTTTTTGTGCTAAAGTGGCATACAAATGCCTTATGAGGTAGTTTGGTATGACATCATAGAAAAGGAGGTATGTTCTGCATGTGGGTCAGCGCAGACAGGAGGGAAGAGAACAGTCATAGGAAGTGGGTGTGAGCGAGTTTGAGAACTCATGGATGCAGAAATACAGAACGTGGGCACCATAGGAAGTGTGAGCTGTGAAGAATCCCTTTGAATTTCGTGTGTATGGTGGGAGGGGGGATCTAGCATTTTATAAAAATTTAATTAAATATCAGAGTACAGGGTGACTCCAGCTGACATTTGAGTCGTAAATATGACCTAGATGGATAATTTATATTATGCAGTTGTATCTTTTATATCAACCACAAGTTCTTTCTAAGGATTGTTAATGTCTCGGTTGTCGGGAGTGGGTGACTCTGTCTCAGTCCTGCTCCTTGTTCCCAGTGTCTTCTCTTGTGTCATTCTTTTCATCACAAATCTTGTGTTGCTCAAATCTTGTCTCCCTCTTATTTATTTGAGAGAGAGAGAGAAAGAGAGAGAGAGAGAACATGAGCAGTGGGGAGGGGCAAAGGAAGTGGAAGCAGCAGGCTCCCCACTGAGCAGGGAGCCCGATGCCCCTATGCTGGGCTCCATCCCAGGACCCTGGGATCATGACCTGAGCCGAAGGCAGATGCTTAACCGACTGAGCCACCCAGGTGCCCTTAAGCCTCCCTCTTTCTTGTAAGTTACAGAGATTCTTTGCTGCGCTCTGTGTTTAGCTGGAGTCTAGTAATTATGGTACAAGGGCTTTCTAAATTAATGGAAAGATAATATATGCTCCCACCTATTACTGCTACTATTCATACTCTCTATTTTATTTCTCTAACTTTCTCTTTTATATCTGCACATTCCACATGGTGCTGATACTACTGTGAACAGGAAGCAATTCCACCCATTTTGGAGCATATGACTAAGATCATGGGCTCTTGGGCTCTTGGGTCAGACCATCTGGATTAAAAATCTTGGCTCCACCACTTGTTATCAAGCTACGAGACCATTCTGTGCCTCAGTGGACCCCTCCTGTAACAAATTTAATGGGGTTATTATTTTAATAGGGTTCTTATTTTAACTGGGTCTCAGAATCATAAAACAGGGTGAATATGGTTGTTGATTTATGACCAACTCTCATTATTGCTCCATTCAAGGTGATTTCTTTAACCATCTCTCTAGGGTGACCCTTATGAAACCATCCCCAGATATACAAAACTAGGACACTGATAATAGCTGATTCTGTCTCCTACCTCTTTCTTTCTCTCTTGTCTATGGTAACTACTATCCCAGATGTGGTGCTTACCATTGTCCCTCATCCTGGCAGCACACTTCTACTATATCTCTTCACCAAAAAGTTTTAGTTATTTTTAAATTTATAAAATGAAAATGCCAGACTGTATATAAACTTCTGTGACTTGTTTTTTTTTCACCTAAAATTATATTGCTGAGATTCATCTATATTTTTGTGTCTAGATGTCGTTCGTTTGTTTTGACCGGTGCAGAATACTTTATTATAGGAGCATACCAAAATAACACAATTTATTTTCTGTTTCTTCTTTCAATTTCATTATTTCCAAGTTTTTGCTACTATGCAACAGGGCTGCTCTAAACATCTTTGTACAGGTTTCCAGGTGGAGGTATATAGGACATTCTCTTAGGCACGTACCTAGAAGAATTGCTGGATGGTAGTCTATGCATATGTTCCAGTTTACAAGATAAAACCAAACTGATTTCCAAAACACAGAGGCATTTGCAGTCGATTTTTGATATGGTATAAGGAGGTGCTCAGTTTTTCATCTGTTTCCTTATGTACAGCCTTGGTCTAACTCCATTTGTTTAAAAGCCTTTTTTCCCCAAATGATTTGGTGTGCTACCTCTTTTATATATCAAAGTTCCACATATGTGTGGGTGTTTCTTGCAATCTGTATTTCACTGATCGATTTTTCTGTCCCTCCACTGAGATATAATTGCTATAGCTTTAAAGCAAGCTTGGATATTTGGTAGTGTCTGAGATATCTTGGACCCTTTGGCCTTCCATAATAATTTTGGAATCTGCTCTTCCTCTCATGAACATGTATATCTCTTTATCTATTTAGTTCTTTAATGCATTTCAGTGATGTCTGTAGATTTCCCAAGATGTCTCTCACATTTTTTGTCAGGTTTAATTCTGTATCTTTGATTTTTGTTGTTGCTATTTCAAAGAGAAGCTTCTTTTTCATTAAATTTCCTAAACTGTTCCTGGTGTATAAGAATGAGTATCCTCCTTGGTAACTTCTTTCATTATTTCTAATAAATTGTCTGTAGATTCTTTTGGGCTTTCTATGTTAATGATAATATTGCCTTCAAATAATATTTATTTTTTATTCTCAGTTCTTATAGTCTTAGTTTCTATTTCTTGTCTTATTTTGATAGTAGAAGTGGGGATAATGGGCATCTTCATCTGTTTTCTATTTTTCCCAACTTAGTGTGGTGTTCACGGGATGGTATGTTGCTGTTCTTCAGATACACTTTATTATTGTAATTTACTGAGGGTTTCGTTAACTTTTTTTCTGGGTCTATGAAAAACGTCCTATGGCTTTTCTCCTTTAATCTGTTAACATGGTGAATTACATTGGCAGATTTTATAACCCTGAACCAGCTGTACATTCCTGGGATGTACCCAAGTTATTCATTGAATATTATCACTTTTATGTATTACTGAATCAAAACCATTAGTATTTGGTTTAGGATAGTTTGCGTTGATGATCAGGAGAGAAATGGGCTTGCTTCTCCTCCTTCGTCTGGCTTGGCTCTCTCCGTTGCTGCCTTCACCGAATGAATTTAGGAACACTTCCCCTTTCTATCCTCTAAAATGTTTGAAGGAGATTGAGTTGATCAGTGTCTTAGAAAAAATTAACTGTACTTGCCTGTGAAACTATATGTGCCTAGTGGTACAGGGAGAATGCTGCTAAATGTTTAATATTTGCTTTTGGTTGTTGGTCGGGGCGAGAGGCGGGTGGCTAATCCGTAGCGCCTGACGACTTCCTCGGTGTCAATTCTCCCACCATGACGGATTCCAGGCTCCTGATGTCACTGTGACATCACTGGACACGGCCGGAGATGGCTCTCGCGAGGCTCCAGCATGACCCATAATTTCTGCTTTTGCCCCGCAGTCACTCTAAGCGCAAAGGCTGTCTCGATGCCTCAGAAATTGGAGTCAGGGGCTCCAAAGGTAATCAAACCCTGGATGATGATCTGACATCTAGCCTCTCCTCACGCTGCTCTCCCAGCCTGCCATGTGCGCTGGAAAAATGACCTGTGCGTCTTGGCCTCCCTCCTCAGACCTGCAAGGTCTGCAAGGGTGACTGTGGCAGTGGGATCACTCATCCAGGATAAAATGGGAGCACAGGGAGTGGAATTAGTGGATCACATGACACCCGCAAGTGTCTTCATCTACAAGGAGACTTCAGGGTAAATTATATTAAAATACTGGGGTTTTCTCTGCACAAGATATTGAGTGGGTATTTTGGAAGGGTCTTGCTGGATCTCCGGCTGGATCTCCTGTGATGTAGCGATGGCTCTCCTTTGGCTGATCACTCTTTCCTCAGTGTTTTCTCACTAGTTAACAATTCACTGATTAACTAGTTAACTATAACTACAGTAATAAATATTTGTTTATTAAATATTAACTAAATATTAAATGTTTTGTTTATTTAATATATTTATATCAAATATTAATGACTTACAAAACAATAATATTTTCTAATAAATATCTTATAATAACATAATAATAATGTACAAAATATGGCTAAATATTCACCGAACATCTGTTCTAGCCACTAGACCAAGCACTGCTTTAAGTACTAGGAAAACGCATGAGTAAAAGAGACACAAATATCTGTATTTTCCAAATCAATTCTCTTTCCATCCTATTTCACAGGAAAAAAAAAATCACATATTCTTTGACTTGCCTTAATTGAGAGGGGAGTGTAGTCACTTTGGGCAAGCTGTGGAAACCTGCCTCAGCCCAGCATCAAAGCAGGTCCTGCGCTCCTGTCTGCCGCCTTCCAGATTTCCAGGGACAAAAGTCAGACCCCAGTCTGCTGTGTCACTGATAATGAAGGTTCTCTGAGTGGTCTTGTGGAAACCCCCCTCTCCAGCCCTCTCAATCGTTAGACTTGTTTTGAGGGGACTGGAGTCACCTGTCACCCTTTCGCAAAGGAAGAGGGCTTGGGGAGCAAAGGGTAGATTTTGCCGAAGAAACTTCCTCACAAAATCCTCTTCCTCACCTGTGCTCACTTGGTGATGCAGGGTCATTCAGGGCAGTGGTCAAGAAAGAATTCTTGAGATGTTTTATGCTACAAAAAGTTGCTTTTGTTATAGTACAGGGACATGACCCATGGGCAGAAAAAGCTGCACTTGATATTGTGAGGTGCGACTGATGATATATTTGTATGAATCAGTTGTGGCGGCGGTGGGGGGGAGCGGAGGGGTAGAGATAACGGAAATCTCTAAGGCGATTTCTGTATGCTAAAGATGACTTACAGGAGCCTGGAGGTCTGCCTATTGTCAAGCGACGGTTGCTTTTGGTCTCTAGCAGAGAGTAACATGAAGAAGGCAGCTGTGAGTTCCTTAAGGAATGTCCCATTCTGCATGTCTCGGGTATTTATCAATGGGCTGCAAATTGTAAGGAAATTTAATTTTATCTACATTTCTCTTGCCTTCGTTCTCCTCATCTTTGGCACTCTCTCTCATCGCACCTTTGTGGACAAAATCTTGTTCTTAGTGTTGTAAAATTACCTCTCAGCTGCAATTTTTCCATTTCTGCATGTGGTCAGTCCTTTGAGCTACCTCTGTCTTGAATGCAGTATTTTCAGCCTGTGCTCTCAATCAGAATGCCTGGGCTGAAACTGGAATCTGAGACCCATGACAATAGCTGTGAGACATTGAACAAGTTACTTAACCTGTCTGTGTGTCAGTGTCCTCATTTATAGAATGAGGTTTACAGAAGGTCCTGCCTCATGTCTTTATCATGAGAGTCAAAGTATGAACAGCTCTTAGAGTAAGGCTTGGACCATTGTAAGCCATTGTTATTTTGTAGCCTTTTTCTGTGCCTCAGTTGAAACTTAAAAATCAGTATCCTGTTGCTTTATTCTGTTTCCTTTTAACCTCTTTTATCTTTCTGTCCTTAGACTGATTGGGATTCAAGTCCATCCAAGGCACTCACTCATACCTAGGCTTCTGCTGGTGATGACATTCTCCCACATAAGAGTTTTTTCCTCTTTCCTGTTCACTATGTACAGTTTACATAATTATGAAAAATGAGCCACTTCATCAAATTTTCCTAAGCTTGTTTTTGAAAAAGCAACTTCTAAGCTATTACCAAGCAAGGAAGAGAGGTATAGTAATCATTTTTCTTTTTTAGTGGCAGCTAGAAATTAGAGCTTTCTGTGGGAGGAATTTAGTAGTAACTTTCAATGCTGGTTTCTTTATTTTGTCTTTCAAGCAGGTAATTCTTCAGTAAGAGTGAGTGACTCTTTTAAAGAAGTTAAGGCAGTAATTTTTTATGATGTTAATGATGGTTGGAAATAATATCCCATTCTCAATTTGTGACATATTCGAGGAAACACACCTCTATTTCATTGCTTTTCTCTGATTTTTCAAGGGTTATAATAATTGAACTCTAAGTTCACAATAAGATCATTAGAATCATAATTCAAACAATGTGAAACTGGACCACTTGATGCAAGATTTCTTGATTTCTTGATGCAAGACCTCTGGAATTGCAAAGTAACCAAATTCAATATTTTACCTACTTAGTAGAATTTGGGTGCCAGAAAAGTACTTTGCAATTTTTCTCACTGAAGGTCATGGAATTTTTGAATATTCTCCAGTGGAGATCAAGCCAGGTTATAATTCACATAACTTTAGGTCAGTTTCGTGAGCAGAAAAATTCCCATCTATAAAAAAGTAGGAAGGCTCCTCCAAGGAATTAGAACCTCTTACATTTCAGCAAAAAGAGATTAAAAGCTATTTTTGTGGAATGGTTCTGGAACTTCATGTAGTAAAAAAGTTTAGCTCAAACATTTTTTTCTGGATTGGTTTTATCAAACAAATAATTTTTTTTTGTTTTATGTTTTTTTCTTTTCCTGCTTATTTAAATTTAGCTGATTGTTTGAATTAATCAAATCTACCTTTTGTTTTGGTATTTTGAGAATCAATAATTCCTGAATGTATTTCATGGGATGATGCTAGTCCTGTGAGATATTCATTCATTCATTCATTCATTCATTCAGTGCTTATTTATTGAGTACCTGCTATATGTCAGAGACAGTTGCTGGGGATAAAGAGGCAAATAAAACAGACAAGATCTCTGCTCACACGGTTTACATTCTAGTGAAGGAGAGGAGAAATGAGCTAATAAACTGGTAATTCTGTAATATCATGTAGTAAATAGTACTCTGAAGAAAAATAAGGTAAGGTAAAGGGCTAAAGAATAGAGGAGATTACTCTTTTAGAAATGATGTGTTACATAAAATGGTAAAAACGTCCTGATAGTGTGATACCTGAACAGAGATCAGAACAGGGTCAGTGAGAAAGGCTGAGAGATATCTGGGGAAAATGGTCCAGGCAAAACAATAGCAGTGGGAAGAGCCCAAAAGGGCAAAAGAGTGCTTGGCATATTCCAGACATGGCAAGGCAGTCGGTGTGGCCCAGGGAGGCAAATGTGACACAGATATTGATAGAAGTGAGAGACCAGATCGTGTAGGACTTTATGGACCTTGGCCAGAACTGTGATTTCCATGCTGAGTTGATGTGAAGCCATTGGACATTGCTGAGCAAAAGGAGGGTGACATATTTGATTTGTGCTTTACAAAAGATCATTTTGATTGCTAAGTGGAAAAATGTATGGCAGGTTGGGAGGGGAGGTAGGATATTACACTATTTTTTTCCTTAGGATTCTATAGTCCAACAAGTTTTGGAAACACTATATTAAACAAAGGTAAGTATTAAGGGATTTTTTTTTTTTTGTAGAGCCTTAATATGTTGATATATCTTGTGTATCTCAAACAGTGTGATGGAATATGGAATTCCCAACTTTCCCCACGAAAATATTATTTTTAGGGACCCTCTTCAGAGATTAGTGTTCGCAGACCTCATGTAGGGTGTTGCCGATGCCGACACCACCTAAATAAATCATCTGTCTTTTTTTTTTTTTTTTAAGATTTTACTTATTTATTTGACAGAGACAGAGACAGCGAGAGTAGGAACACAAGCAGGGGGAGTGGGAGAGGGGGAAGCAGGCTTCCCGCTGAGCGGGGAGCCCGATGTGGGACTCGATCCCAGGACTCCGGGATCATGACCTGAGCCGAAGGCAGACGCCTAATGACTGAGCCACCCAGTCGCCCTCATCTGTCTTTTGAGAAACATAAACACTTTCAAACAGAGCTGAGAAGGAAGCTATCAGAGTGCCTCATAATTTCTTCTGCGACCTTAATTCCTGACCCTAGTGAGATTGTTTCCTGTTTTTTAGCAAGGCATTGTGAGAGTAGATTTTTTCAGAATTCTATGTTGAGAATCAGGGCACTGAGTATAATTCTAAATCCCTACAGCCCTAGTCTATGCCTTTTGGTGTCCAGCTTTTGATTAAATACCCACATTTCTCCACCAGAGGAAATAGTGCATAGAAGATTCTTGTACATCAGTGGAAAGACAAGTCTGCCTTCTTATGGAATGGCTAGTTTTTAATGGGCAGGAGAACCCTGGATTTGTCAAGAGAAATGTTATACCCTTTTGGGTAGGCTGTTAACTCGGAAACAAAGTTATTCATGCTAGGAAGCATGCTCATTATTTTAAAAGTAGTTTTTTAACTAATGGGAACAGCGAGTCATGGAAACCTTAGATTTTTCTTACCTCCGGAACATGATATGTGTGTCTCTTAATTATCTATGGAAACAAATTCAACACATAACTGTGTCATGATTCATCACATTTGAATGTCTCTGAAAAGATACTGAAAAAATTTCTAACAATTTTCCCTAAAACTTTGCTAAATTAAAATGTTTTAAAGGTTAACTGTCAAATCTACGGGTGGGAGGAGCTTTCAAAAGGTTGAGTTTCCAAACTAAATAATGGGTCTTTATCCTATCTAAAACCATTTGCTTAAGGTGGTTTTGGGGTTGCTTTGTAGAAGGTTTGGTCACCTGAGGAAAAAAAAAAGGGGAGAATAGATGTACAACAGGATAGAGTGAAATAACCCACATCCTCGGGCCCAATGAGGCTCCTTTCCTTAGGACAGGAGGTTCCAGGAGGGAGCACATGAAGTGGGCACCGCGCTATAGGGCAAGGGCTTTGGAATCAGGCACTCTTTGGCTGGAATCCTAACTTTTTCACTTCCTAGATTGTGGCTACCAGTTGTTGTTTACATTTTGAGCCTCCATTTTCTCTTTTAATAAGGAGATGGTGATACCTCCTTAATGGAGCTGTTGGGAAGATAAAACAAGACAACGCATAATGCAACCCATTTGTCACTATCCCTGGATGGAGCTTTTGTGTTCACCAGTGTGCCAACTTTGAAGCAGAACTTGGCTGCTTACCTTTAGTAGAAAGAAACCACTCCAAAACACTGGTGAACAACTCAATATATTGGGGGAAAGTTAGAGGCAGTCATTCACACAGCACAGGATATAGCATTTCCTGCCCAAACTTGCAACTAGCTATCTCTTGCTAAGTGGGCAGAGACTGCTAAGTGTGTCACTCTATCCATTTGGCCTTTCTTCCTTTTAGCAACAGAAGCCTCCAAGTTTTAGCTGAGAACATGGCTGCGCAGCTAGAGATGACATATTCCAGTTCCCTTGCATCCAGGTGTGACCAAGGAACCAAGTCAGGCCCATGGGGATGAACAGTGATGTGTGCAATTGCCCTGTCATCTTCTCAGAGCTAAAGCTGCTCATCTTGCACTCTTTTCCATTTCCTGTGGTCTAAAGAATACTGACGAACAACATTAGAAGTTTAGAGTTCCCAACTAGTCATCCTTGAACTGTTAAGTGCTAGCAAAATAAGCGATCTCATTTAAGCCACTACATGGTGAGATGTTTTTGTTAGAGCAGCATGATCTGCTCTCTCATCATGCACAGACCGGTTCTCAGTTTCAGATCTTTTTCCTCCTTGTCCCCAGGGCCTGCGTTTCCAGGCTAGTCTCCCCCTTCCTGCACCTAATGCCTCCATTCACTCCCTCTTGTTCCCTTTCTTGTGCAGCTCAATTTAACTTTTATCCATCCCTTCCAAACGTCATTCCCCACACATCATTCTTTTCAGTTCACAGAGACCCTGCAGTCACTGAGGTCTATCTTCTTTAGATGGTAGAAGAGAATTTTAAATCACAAATAAACTACTGTGTAACAGGTGCTCGATGCTGGGTTCCTCCATTTCCCATTTAGCCCTGTGCCTTCTCTAGGAGTCGATATTAGAACTGAAAGATTTAAAGTACTGTGGTACTAGAACTGTGCTGTAGATAAAAACTGAGCCATGGGAAGGATCCAGATCAATCATAACCTGAGCCAAGTTCAGACACCCTAAGAATGTGTTGGGTGAAAGAGAACCTTCTTGGAGAATCCCCAAACCTGATTGCTGATCTGAAGATTAAAAATATGTAGATTCCAGGGTCCCACTACTGGAAAGTCTGATTTTATAGGTTTGCTGTAGGGTCAGGAAATCAGTATTGTTAGCATGTATCTCAGGTAATTTTGATGTAGCCATTTAGCTGGTGCATGAACTGACTAAAATCTCAGTCTAGGACTTGGCAAGAATCCAGTTAAGGAGAGGCAAATGACAGGTGATGTTCATTTCCACTACTCCCCACTCCAACTCTCAGCTCCCCTGATAACACTAGACAAGATTAAACTGATAATTCAGCCATGGAATGAGGAGCCTTAAACGTTTCCAACTACTTCAAACTATGGGTCAGATTCCACTCTCAAGTTCAGCCATGTATGGCCGAGGACTATAAGGGGCTTGGAGCACATCCAAGTCAGCATCACAATTTGGCTTGGTACACATATAGAAATTGCCAACGAAAGACAGAGGGAGAATAACAGGAATTGGGAACACATCTGTTTGAGGGCCCAGCTACCTGATGTGTTAGCGTTGGCAACGCTTGTACACTTTGTCCTGCCAGTGAAGCTGCTGTCAGGGAAACTGAAACACTGACCTCATATGGCTGGGATCAGCACCAGTGATGCCTCTATACACATTAGGCCTTCAAAACAGTTCTGGGGGTTGATCTGGGGCTCAACTTGGCAGCCCTAAGCCATACAGATCATTACCTATAATGGGAATTATGCATGTTTATTATTGAGCTGATTTATTTTGAAAATGTTCATGGCCTAGGGCTCTAAAACTTGCATACAGAAAATAAATTCAACATTTAAATGAAAAGCAGCAACTTCCAAACAGAAAAATAGGTGGTAGAATTTCATATTCCAAACATTATGCTGCAAATGCTGAAGGTCAGAAGAATGTTTTAGAGGGAAAAGTACTGGTTCCGGAATCAGAGGTGAGGAAACAGCCTTTGAAAGCTTTCTCTTGCATCCTCTGCAAGGAGGAGGATGCCCTACAAGTCATGTGTCATTGCTCACCGTCTCCCTCACACGCAGGATCCAGGAGGAGGCTGCAGAGCCAATGTTTAGAGAACCTTCGCTACAAGACCAGATACGTGGGATTTTATCCTCTTTGTACACTTTAGTTTTAAGGAACATAAGGAGACACCATTTATAATGTAAAAAGTCTGGGATTTAATTACATTTAACTTAATGAAAGAGCTTGTACAACCTTCTGGCACTACTTTTGGGCATAGTTGTGAATATTGAGCTGGCATGTGAACAAGAGCTATTAATAAAAAGGCTCATCCTCTAGATTAGCACATTGGATTATGTGATTTTCCAAGTTGTCAGACACGAAGAAGAAATTATTTGCTCTTGTTTTGACAGAAATATGCTCAAGCATTTAGGATTATCTTCCAGGCCTCAAATGTTCAGAGAATCTCAACCCCTCTTGACCCAATGGGTCAAGAGATCCACGTCAATTCAAATTACCCTATTATTCCCTTTTTGTGAAAATTTGTTTATATTCTATATGTCTGATGACCATTTCTCTGGACAATTCTATAATAAGAACTTTCTCATCTTTATCTCATTGCTGTTCTTTCTCTGCTCTCCCCCATGTACCTCATCCCCTAGCAAGTTTCTAACAATAATGTTTATTGAACCCCTACTTTGCATCAGGTTTTGTACTTGGTGCTCACACACACATTTATTTAATGCTCCAAACACCCCTAAGTAAGTGATATTATTCCCATTTTACAGATGAAGAAATTATTACTCAGAAAGGATATGGATATAACTTGATCAAAATAATGAAACTAGACTGTGTCCAAGCTAGAATTTGAATCTATGTCTTCTAAGTCCAAACCAGTGATATTTCCATTGTGTTACTCTGCTTTGCTATCTTTGTAAGTAAGCACTTGGAATTTAAGCATATGTACTTTTGAAACAAAGGAATTCCAGAGCATATATTATGCTATCTGAATTCAACTTGGTAGAATGTCATTTGATTAAAGGATTGGGATATACAGACCATAGAGTAGAGTATTAAATCAAGTTGTTTTGTTTTATATCAATTAAGGAGTTTCAGGGATAAGAACTCTAGGAGGTCTGAACCTGCAGAGCATGCTCAGTTCCTAGGGGACAAGGACATGAAATAAAGGACATTTTCTTATCTTTATAAACTGGCACCCATGTTAACATGGTCTTGGAAATCCATGTTATGATGGAGTCTCTCAGGTAATATTACTTCCAGTTGTAAATTTAATTTAATGGAAAAAGAAATAAATCTGTATTTATAAACATACTATTGAGTTCTTGCTCTGACTCTTAAAAGTTACATAGATTTGGCAAATCTCAATCTCTCTAAGCTACTGCCCAGTTACCTATAAAATGGGCATTATACTACTAGCCAGGCCAACACTCCTATCCATGTTCAATGCTAGATTATATACTCTTTGGTTTAGGGCCAATTTCTGTGTCTTGAAGAGTACTTAGCACAATAGAGGGGTCCATTCTCTATTGAACTGATGAAGTTAAAATATGCTGATGGATAGGAAAGTAACTTGGAAACTATAAAAGGAACTGAACTAATTTTTTTTTCTTAAAAAAATAAACTTTTAACTTTAGGACAGTTTTAGATTTAAAAATTGTGAAGGTAATACATAGAGTTCCCAGTTTCTCCTATTACTAACATTTTACGTCAGTATGGTACATTTGTTACAATTAATGAACCAGTATCAAAACATTATTATTAATTTATAAAGTCCATACTTCATTCATATTTTCTTAGTCTTTATATAATGCCCTTTTTCTTGTTCCTTGTTCTAGGATCTCATCCATAGTTCCACATAACATTGAGCCATCAAGAGTCTTTAGGTTCCTTTTGACAGTGACAATTTCTCAGACTTTGCTTGTTTTTGATGACCTTGACAGTTTTAGGCAGTACTGAGTATTTTGTAGACTGTCTCTCCATTGGAATTTGGGCATTTGTTGTGATTAGATTACGGTTATGTGGTTGGGGAAGGAAGACCACAGAGATAAAGTACCATCTTCATCACATCATATCAAAGGTACACACGATCAATATGACTTATCTTTGTTGGTGTTAACCTTGATCACCTAATGGCTAATGTAGTGTTCATCAGGATTCATCCCTGTAAAGTTACTTTTTTTTTTTTTTTACCCCCTTTCCATATGGTATTCTTTGGAAGGAAGTCACTATGAGCAGCCCATACTTAAGTAGAGGGGGTGTTATGTTCCATCTCCTTGAGGGTGGAGTAACTACATAATTTATTTGGAATTCTTCTTCATGGGATATTTGCCAATTCTCCCCACCTGTTTAGTTATTCAATCATTTATTCATATCCATATGGACTATGGATATTTATTTTATACTTTGGGCTATGATCCAGTACTATTTTATTTTGTTACTCAAATGTAATTATTAATTTTACTATTAATAACATTGCCAGGCAGAATCCATAGTGGACTAGTATTCTAGTATTCTGACTCTTGAAATTCTATTCAAGAGTCAGAAAGGTGACTGTGAGGTTCAGGACTTGTGTCTATTCTGCTCACCTCTGTACTCTCAGAGCCTGGTTCTCGGCTCATGTTATGTGCCTTGTAAATACTTCCTGAATTAATATCTGAAATATAGTATTGAGTTAAAAGTGTCATTGATTATAAAGATCATGGGTAAACAGATTTGTTGCTGCAGGATTTATATCCAGGATCACAAAAGTTTGGTAGCCATGGAAACAACTTGCAAATTTATCACTGGACTCCTGAATGTCCTTTTCCACCCACACCACACACACTATACCATAATCAGAGCCAGAGCAGAAAATGCTACTCTTCAGTGAACTCCCACTGTGGGCGGCACAGAGAAACATCACACATGTAACATTGAGAAGGCTCGTGTGTTCCATGAAATTCTCTGTTAACACAAAATGGCCATCATGGTTCCCCCCAGCTAGGCCCTGAAGTGGAGTGCAGTTACACAGCTGAGACAGCAAGCACTTGGTGACAAGAAAGCAAAACCCTGCTTCTTATCTGCCTTCAAAGCTCCCTTCACTTATCAGCTACAAGCACTCAGTTTGAGTTTGGAGAGGGAGACTTTGACTGTGTACCCTGCCATGTTCAGTTAGAGAATGAATCTTGAAATTCCAACTGGTGCCAGCCAGAGCAACACAGGCAGGAAGTTAGGGGGGGTCAGTCCCTCTGGTGGTGCTCCACCACCGGTATTTGTCTATAACCAGGGATGAGTCCAAGCGCTGGCTTTAATTTATAGTGTCTGGCAGTTTCTACGGCTGGGATCTTAGCCAAAGACAAGTTCTCTCCCTCTGTCTTTATCCAACTCATTTCTCAGTTAATATTTTGAAGTATTCTTCATGAATCCCAAAATACGCCTTTTGGAATTTCACCACGATCCTCCCAACCTCTGTTATGTATTATTTCTAAATCAACATTTTACCAAATTCTAGTTCCTTCTGGATCAGTAAAATATGGAATTGGATTCTAGTTCTGTCATGAACTAGGCCAGTCATGAAAACCCTCTGAGTCAGGTTCCTTATCTGTATGACAAGCAAAATCATGCCTGCTTGAACAGATGGTATTGTGAGGTTAGAAATGATTACATGAAAGTATTAGCCCATCACAGAAGCTAAGTAAATGGTAAACATTTGTTTATTTGAAGGTGCAGAGGGAACTCTTTTCATGGTAAAAATGCAATAATGCATTAGTAAAAAGAAAAACCAAGTGGGAAAATATATAGAAAATGATTCTTCAGGAATTATTCACATCCTTCATTGATGGGAGGTTAAACAGGTCATTGTGCTGGTTTGGCCAGTTTATATTTTATCACTTGAATGCCATTTCTCTGATCATGTCTGAGAATAATCCAATTAACAAATTTTTGGGGACAGAAGAAAACTGAAGGAGTTAAGACCAGGAACTAGACTCACCTCCAGGTATGGGTCAATAATGAGAACAATGGATTTGGCTTTGGATTCCACCGTGAACTCTGAGATGAATAGAATCAGATAATTGAAGCAGTAGGGTCAGAGAAAGAGCCAGAAAACCAAAGGTGGAAATCAAGAAAATGTAAGACAATACAAAATACAAGGGATGGAGTAAGGCAGAGTTAAAAACCAAATCTAGTGGATATGGGGACTGGTCAGGTAATTAGGAGCAGAGCTGGGGTCTTGGTTATGTGAAGAATTGATCAAGGATTTGTTCCAATTCTAGCCAGTTTCTAAAATAAGTTATAATTTTTAGGGGTGCATTTTATCATTATTTCCTTTTTCCACACCACTGCATCTGCCAACCCACTCTGTTGGCTCGTTTCTACCCTGTTCCTGAATGAAGTTTTACCTAGATCCCATAGCTTCTGTGCACATTCTAAATAGTAACATGAAAAGTCTTAATTTTTAGGACAATAAACTATCCAGTCTAAACTAATGTTAGAACTCCAAACCCTCCTTCCATTTAAAACTTCTATACTCCACCCCATCCCACTCCTTGGGCTCAAGCCAGGCTAGCAACCTGCAATGGAGGAAAGGGCATGGTTAATTGATTCTCCTCCTTTCCCCCAAACCACCTGGCTGCTTTTTCTCCTCATTTATAAATCTGCATCAGAGGCTAGAGGCTGAAGGGTTCTGGCATGGTGGGGGTGGGGGTGGTGTTTGATGGGCACATTTTCACCCATCTCTCTGGGATGTCAGACATCTAATCATTCTTCTTTGTTTTGTGTTGTTTTTTTAAGATTTATTTATTGATTTTAGAGAGAGTGTGTGCGGGTGCATGGGGTGGGGCCAGAGGGAGAGGGGAGGCAGACTCCCCACTGAGCACAGAGGAGGGGCTGGATCTCATGATGCTGAGATCAAACCTGAGCTGAAACCAAGAGTTGGATGCTTAACCAATTAAGCCCCCAGGCACCCCAACACCTAATCATTCTTTATTGGTTGGTGCTTTTGTGGGTATTTGGAGGTGGCCTCCTCCCCCTTCTAGAGCTCCCCCCAGCCGTTCCCTTGATGTAGGCAATTGCTCCGCAGGTTGACGGCTCTGCGCCTTGGCTGGGATCAGCACACTCCTCAGAGAATTCCCAGGAGTTCAAGTCCACAGCAGCCCCATTGTGGGGAGAGTGTAGACAGCTCCAGAAAGCCCATTTCACTGTAGACTGGGTATCCCTGGCCAGCATCTGACCTTTAGGCTTTGATTTTTCTAAGAACTGTGACAAAATTTTAAACCAGTTCCTTTGAAGTCACCTTCACAGGGCTTGAACAGCGCAGTGGCGGCGAAGTCTGGCAACAATCTCACAGCTGTCCTCTAAAGAATCGTCCCTGGAGAGCTTCATCCCAACCTCATCACACTCACCTGCTTCATGTAGCCTGGACACAAGCAATGCACTGAGCATCACAAAACTGGACTCAGGGTTTCTTGGCTGGTTCCGCATAGATGGTCTGGAGCCGACTGCTTATGGCCTTTGGAGCTTGACCAACATTGCAAATCACCAGAAGAGTCCTATCTAACATCGGGTGACCCAACTCGAAGCCTCTCTAAAGCACCTGTCCGTGCTGCTGCAGCATTAGCTGCTGCTCTTGCATTTCCCTGGGGGAATCCTCAAGGCGGCCGACGGCTTCTTGCGCCCAGGCTCCATTTCTTCCCCTGGGAAGTCATTGCAGCTTCATGGTTCACTGTGTTCGGCTAATAAACTCCACCCCTCAGTTCCTGAGTTATCTAGTATAAACAATTTAAATCTCTCTGTGCCACGCTTTCAGCATTTTTGAAGACATAATACTTAACTCACCGGATTGTCTGAAGATTAAATGAAAGCCCATTTGTGCAGTACTGACCCCAGTGCCCGGTCTATAGGAGGCACTCGGTAAAGGGTGGCTTAAAAACGTTGTCTTTGGGGCACCTGGCTGGCTCAGTCGGAAGCGCATATGACTTAATCTCAGGGTGATGAGGTCAAGCCCCACGCTGGGCATAGAGTGTACTTAAAAAAAAAAAAAAGATAAAAAAAGTTGTCTTTGTGAGATGGATCAGCCTGTTTGAAGGAAGACTTTTTGTGAAGCTCTGGGGAGAAGTAAAGCGGGGTTCATTCTGTGTACTTGAGGTTTTGGTTCAAGAGCACCCTTCTGGAGCAGGGCAGAAGCAAGGCCCCATTGACATATGCATGGCCCACATAGAATGTTTTGGTGAAAAAGCAAAATAAACCAGAGATATTTTGACAGATCAGTCTGCTTTATATATATTTAGTTTTTGAAGGATCAAATCTTGTCTCTTTATATGTGATAAAGTGAAACAATGATAACTAAGTATAAATCTGCCCTTTGGGATTGAGTAGGAAATTATCCTGGTAAAACATGGCCTGTGTGGGATATATCTGAGTTAAGAGATAGAAAAAAGCTCCCATGTTCACATTTTGAGCACAGTTGTTCTACCAACTTTGAATTTTTTTCTTCAGATTCAGTCTTTATCTCATCTTCAAGAATATTCTATGAGATTTTGCTAAATATTCTGCCAAGTTTCACAGATAGTATTTCTGAAAAGGCTCCATGTATAAAACCTGTAACCTTAACTTTAATAGTCATGAATGTGGTTTAATAAGCTCCGTTTTAGGAGAGCCACCTGCCCAACAGGCCTCTCTGTACCCTCTCTTCTATTCCCAGCAGGTATATCTAAAGTAACCCAGCATGGACTTGCAAGTTCTTTTAAGAATCCAGTTCCCAGCATTTAATGTTTTTATGCTCTGTTTTTTGAGGTAGTAGTTTAAATATATGGAAACCAGATGCATTTAAGATTGGTCTAAAAGAACATTCATTAGACCTGAAGAAGTATTTAGGCACCCACCTGTGACCCAATTTAGGAGAAATTATACAGCTAAAAGATTAGAACAGGCTGATGGATTCAAGTCAATTCTTTTGAGAGTGGAAATGCTGAGTTCAATTTAACGTATATTACTGTAATCATGACAAAAGCATTAACATAGTAATATTGGTCCAAAATATTTTTTAAACAGACTTAGTTTGAGTTCCTGCACTCCTGTTGATGAAAGGGATTTTCTTAACGGGCAACATCAGTGTTCTAAAAACAAAACCCTGATGATGCGGACAACTGTGGGACTGAATTCACATTTTACATGTGTATGTGATTCAGGCTTTTGAGTGACTATTGCGACACTGGCTTGTTCTAGAATATGGTTGAATACTAATCCCCGTAGGGTATTTAAAACCAAGTAGGAAAGACATTTCTGTGTGTTTTTTTCTATTTTCTTTTTACATTAGCTCTCTTCAATGAGAGGCCCAGAAATAGTCCTAGAAGAGACAGAGCCTGGAAGAAACTACTTCTCTGCTCCCTCTCCCGACCCTCCACATAATATTTGGCATATAAACTTGTCTAGGACAGGAGGAAGTGCTTAGAAATATCTTTGGAATCTGAAAATAGGAAAAGAAGTCAGAAGACATGAAGGCTGAGAGAAGCAGAAGTTGAGAGAGGGATTCTCAGCTACCTTGTCTGTGTGGTGGACACAGAGAAGGGTGAGTTGGAGGGTGAATAGCTGGATAGATCTACTTTTCCTCATATGCTCAAGTCCATCTCAACAGGTCAGGTCACACTTTGGATGCATCCTCTTGTAAATGGCTGAATACGTCTATCCTAATTAATCAGAAAATGAGAGAAGCAAAACTGTCCTTGGGGGTAAAACAAAAGAATTGTGTTTGAAGTCCGATTTGGCTGCTTAGTGATTATGTGAGCTGAGAAAATCCCTCAGTATCTCTGAACTTCAATTTCATCCAGTATAAAATGGATGCATTAATACATACTAAACAGGGTTTTTGCTAAAAATCAGTAAGATAATATGTAATACAAATTTTCAGACAAACAGTGAACATTTGGACACATTACATGTTATTTTCCTCATTACACAGGAGGTTTCTTCAATATAAAAGATGCAGTGTAAGTTTCAAAGATCGGGATGTCCAGATGGAATATCCATCAAACATATTAGAAGCATCTTAACCATCAGCAGACCAGGCTCTCCTATGCAAATTTGGCTGCCTCAAAAGAACTTCATCCAGACCCAAAGGCTATTCAATAGTCAAATGGGAATGTAGGGAATGCTACACTGGAGAGCTCAAATCCCTCCTAAAGACAGTCAAATTCAAATTCATTAGAAATAAACTGAACTGGTGTCTTCTTCCTGCCTTGTCTTCGGCATTTTTGTTCTCAGAGCTGCCGACAGCAAGATGTCTTCAGGAAATGCCAAAATTGGGCATTCTGCCCCCAACTTCAAAGCCACGGCTGTTATGCCAGATGGCCAGTTCAAAGACCTCAGCCTATCTGACTACAAAGGAAAATACATTGTGTTCTTCTTTTACCCTCTTGACTTCACCGTTGTGTGCCCCGCGGAGATCATTGCTTTCAGTGACAGGGCAGAAGAATTTAAGAAACTCAACTGTCAAGTGATTGGTTCTTCTGTGGATTCTCATTTCTGTCACCTGGTATGGATCAACACACCCAAGAAACAAGGAGGACTGGGACCCATGAACATTCCCTTGGTATCAGACCCCAAGCGTACCATTGCTCAGGACTATGGAGTCTTAAAGGCTGATGAAGGCATCTTGTTCAGGGGCCTCTTTATCATTGATAATAAAGGTATCCTTAGGCAGATCACAGTAAATGACCTTCCTGTTGGCCGCTCTGTGGATGAGACTCTGCGACTGGTTTCAGGCCTTCCAGTTTACTGACAAGCATGGGGAAGTGTGCCCAGCTGGCTGGAAGCCTGGCAGTGATACCATCAGAAGAGCAAAGAATATTTCTCTAAGCAGAAGTGAGCGCCGGGTCATTTTAGGGCTGGGCTGCAGTGGGTAGCCATGAAAACAAAATCTCTTTTGTACTATTGTCATGCTTAGAACATAAGACTTTAGACTCTGTGCAGATGTGGTATGGGGACAGGACAGGCCTTTCCTGCAGGGGTTGAGGAGGCCAGCCTTTCTTCCTCTGGAGAGAATGGCCTGAGCTGTTATAGGGCAGGCCAACTCTTATGTACAGTAGTAGGGCATCACTTTTTGTCTTTTGTTGTTTCTATTAAACTTGAACTGAGGAAGAAAAAAAAAAAAAGAAATAAACTGAACTTCCCAAATAAAAGATGGTGGCAGGCTGCATTTGGCCCGGTGGTGCTGAGTTTATGGTTCTCTGTTATATGGTCAGGTAGAGAGAGATTTATAGCAGAAACCAGGAATGGCTAAGCTTTACATCCTCCTTTACGTGATATGGAAACAGAGTAATCCTAAGCAATTGAGAAATAGCTGGCTTCCTGTTAACACACAGTGAACTAATAGATTAATTTATTTCAGAATGAAGTTCTTATTCTGCCACTCGATACCTTACAAATCTGGTCCAAAACCATCTTTTGATTTTCTTCTCCAGCTTTTTCTCCTCTGTGCTACTCTGGCCAAATGAAACTACTCATTGTTCCCACGTGCGTTTTGCACGTTCCCACTTACATGTCCTTCCTTCACCGGGACTGCTTTTTCTGCATTTTATCAAACTCAAATACTACTCACCATTTAGGACAAAATCAGGTGTACCCTCTGCTTCATCTAAACAAACGTTTTATACATAATAGTCCTCCTTCATGATATATGTTCTTTCCCTGTTGCAGACAACAGAATCCACTCCAACTGGCTGAAAGAGAAAGAGATTTATTAAGGGAGGCAGAAAATCTCAGAGTCACTGGGACAGTAGGAGAAGCAGTCATTAGGCTAATGGCCACTTCTCAGGATACCACAGTACTTGCTTGGTACAGGGACTATTGCCACAACCCACCCCGTATCCTTACTGCCTCTCCTGCCACTTAAGCCATCAGAACAAATATTTAGGACCTCACCTATGGCTTCCAATGCTTGTTTCTGAGCCAAAGTTTTACACAAGCATATCTTAAAGTGAGTTATTTTAATGCTCTCGTTGTCCCAGATTTGACCGATAGTAGCCTCTTTAAGCTGGCATCCATGTCCTTTGACATGTCTCCATTATTCTTTGAGCACTTTCTTATTTTTTTGGCAGGACAAAGTGTTCTGGATTAAAGAAAATGAAGAAACATGACAACTGAATGCAAAATGAATTCTGGCCTAGTTCCTGGACCAGAAAATAAAGTTTTTCTATAATTTATTACTAGAGCAATTGGCCAAATTTGGTTAGGCCTGTGGATTAGATAATAGTATTGTATCAAAGTGAATTTCTTGATTTTAACTGAGAGCATATTCTTGTTTTAGGGAAATCCACACTGCTGTGTTTAGGGGTAAATGGGTATCATATCTGCGACCTCTCAAATGATATTTTGGAAAAACTAACAATAGAGAATTATATATATATGTATATATGCATGTTTTTGTATATATGTAACATATATGTAACACATCTCTCTCGTGAGGGTGATTGATAAAATAAATGTGGCCAAATGTTACCATTTGGGAAATCTTGGATATGTGGAATTTTTTATACTGCTTTTGCTATTTGTCTGTAATTCTGAATTGTGTTAAAATACAAAATTTAAGAAAATAATCAAACAAACAAACAAACAAAAGATCTTGCCTTTCTAGGGAGAATAAATCGTCTGGAAAGAAAAATGGAGAAAAGAATCCAAGAAAGGAAGCTATTATAGTTGTCTGAGGACAAACGGCCATGACATGGACCAGGCAGTGGGAGCAGTGGATATATTGGGTTGTGAACAGACTCAAGATATAAATTAGAGGTAGAACTGACTGGACTTGGCTATGGGTTCTATAAGGGCTGAGAAAAGGGACACTTGAAGGAGGACTCCTGGGTTTGCGGCTTCAATAATTTGATGAATAGTAGTGTCATTCACAGGTAGGAGAACCTGAAGAGGGAAATTTTGCAGAGAAGGGGAAATAGAGAACTTTTATTTGGACATAAAAATTTGAGATGGGCATTAGTCATCCAAGTGGAGATATGTGACATACATGAGCAACTCAGGGGAGAATTTTGTGCTGGAATAAAACTTACAGGGGTGGCCAAAATAAAGATGGTATTTAAAACCATCGAACTAGATAAAATTACCTTGGAAGTGAATGTGGAGGGAGAAGACAGCCTTGAAGCCCTACCATATTTCAGAGTGGATACATAGGACCTGCCCTATCATTTATGGGGTTCACTGCAAAATAGAAATGCAGAGCCCTTTGTTCAAAAATTACTAAAAATTTCAGTATAGTGACAACAGAGCATTAAACCAAATTTGTGGCCCATCTAAGGGGGGCAGGCAGCCCTATGTGACTCCCCAGCCCTGTACACAAAGAAGGAAGTTCCAGTAAAGGATATTGAAAGGGAACATTCAGAGAAATAAAATAAAATAAAATTAAATTAAATTAGCCCCCTCGCTCTCACTCAAATAAATAAATAAATAAATAAATAAATAAATCTTTAAGAAAAAAAAGAATATTGGGTAGAGAGACCAATAGAGTAAAGCAAAGGTAAAGAAGCAGAAAGAATGAGTATAATCAATCTGTTTGAGGAAGTTTTGCTCTGAAGAAAAGCAGAGAGATTAAGTGATCGACGGAGGGGAAGTTGAGTTTTTATTTTTAAAGTGAAAAATGGAACAGTTTGTAGGCTGATGGTCAGAATCCAGTAAAAAGGGAGGGAGTGGTGATGCAAGAGAAAGAGACCTCTCCGTTTAACTGGTTGACTTCTCTAGCAGTTTCTCTGACTGCTTGCATACAGGCACAGATGTGTTTTGGGGGGAAATTCTCCATTCTACACAGATTGTGAGTGGCAGCACTGACTATAATTTGTCCTGGACTATCTTTCCAGGGATGCTTGTGTAGTAAAAGGGCTCAGAAAATAGAAATAATAGACTCTCTCCCTCCAGAGTAAAAGGCTGGCATGCTTACTCTCCAGCATAATAAAGACAATGTCTTGAATATAATGGGCATGTTTCCTGCTCCTTACACCTGATTCAGGTTCCCTAAGATTAGGGCTCCTCCCCTGTAATGCCGCCCACTGAATGTGCAGGTGGCATCCAACTTTTTGGTGTCACCCTGTGCGAACTGGGGCTCAGGGAACCGGAGGAAAAATGCTGAGAATCTGGCTACCACTATTGCTGAGGAATAAAACTCTTCTTTACCTCTGCTCCAGGAGGCTGTGTCTTCTGCCAGCATCCATGAAATCGTGGCAGGTTAACTGGTTAACTTGCAAGTAGTGAACAGAGTTAGACCCTTTACGGTTCTTGCCAATGAGCTCCAAAGGAAGCAAGAAGCTGGAGAGTTGAAGGTGTTTTTAAGAGAGGGATTAAAATCCTGGGATCATAGACTCTAACCTGAAAAAACAGGCAAGTGAGGACAGAAAAACAGTGGTGAATAGTAAATCTGTTTGCGAGGGAGCATATGTGTGTGTGCCGGGGGGGGGGGGGTAATGTATTGCAGAGCTTCATTTGTTGGAAGAATTGTTTGGATGTGTCATCTTTGGGTAGAGATAATATATTATAAACGCAAGTCATGCTTGAAATCAGTATTTCCGAGGTGGCACAGTTGCTGGAGGCAAGAAGGTCCGGGTAAGTGGCTCAGGGTGGGTGAAAAAAAAGTTTGGGGAACATTTCTGAGAATGTCTCAGAACAAGGAAGGTGTTCAGGCTTTGATCGCAAACTTACCGTGCCAGGTCCCAGACGATTTCTCCTTGCCACAGCTCTTAAAGCCAGTGGTGGGAGTGGTTGGGGGAATGTCCCGTTGTTCTCTTTGACAGCGCTCCCTCATTGATTCGTGGCCCTCATCCGCCCTGCTCTGTGCCCAACATATCACCTGGGCTCCTTGGCCTTCAGCCTTCTTGTGGAGTCAGCCAATGAAGAGCACTCGCTGAAGTCTGGAAGACAGGAGAGGGCAAAGAATTTAGTGTAGTAGTTTCCCTCCTCCATTTCCTCCTTGGTGTTGCTGGAGCTCTGCTTTGTGCCTACATCTCTCCAAAATTATAGTTTCTGTCAACCGGCCCCTCTTCCATGACCTCAGCTCTTAACAGAGCTCTAACACTTTTTCCTCATTTGTCCCTTCCCAGGCCTGTGAGCCATAAATGCTTCCAAATATTGCTAGTTCCTATGTGCCTCAAAATCCCGTGTTCTTCCCTTAACCCTGCCACACCTCAGTAAACAGCTCCTTCATTAGAAAGTCTCCTCCAAGTTCCAAGTTCTCAGCTGTGCCGTCTGTTACCTGCTGGAACCCCAAGTGATGCAGTGGAATTGGGCAGGGAGTTAGTTCATGGAGTGGGGTAGACAGAGAACATTCTTAACAGAAATAGAAGACACAGCTGTGTAGGGTGCTTTATCTGTCAGGTTTTGGTGTCAAGGTTATGGCTAATTTAATAAAAATGCATTAGAAAGCTTTCATGCTTTTCTAGGAACTTGAGTAACATACGAATTTCACTGCGAAAAGTATTTGCTTTTTGGAACTTTGAAAGAAGTAATTGATTCAAATATCTGGACTGAGTATTTTTTGGAAGTAATTTTAAAAATGTTTCACAATTTATGTTACTGTTATTTTCTTCTGTTTTCCAATTTCATTGTGGGTCAAATTTGACATTTATGTTTTTCTTTCAAAAATGTCCATTTAAATAGAGATATTCAAGTATGTAAGCATGTGCTGTGTATAGTTCTCATTCAACACATTCAGCAAACACTTAGAGGATTTTGGGGCACCTGGGTGGCTCAGTTGGTTAAGCGGCTGCCTTGGGCTCAGGTCATGATTCCAGGGTCCTGGGATCGAGCCCCGTATCGGGCTCCCTGCTCGGCGGAGAGCCTGCTTCTCCCTCTCCCTCTGTCTGCCGCTCTGCCTACTTATGCTCTCTCTCTCTCTCTGTTAAATAAATAAATAAAAATCTTAAAAAAAAAAAAAAAAAACTTAGAGGATTTTATGTTCCAGGTACTATTCTAATTTAAAATATCTATATCTAGACTTTTCCTCTTCTCATTGGGTTTCTTTCAGTTGTATTTGATTATACATACCTATTTTTTTCAATATTTCTGGAATTAGTTCTTGGATTTATTAATCTGAGGAAATTTTGCTTCATCTGCTTTTATATTCATTTATTCATATTTTATTTTTACGATTTCCATATTCTTGCTTTATAAATTTGTATTCTATTTCTTAATTTTCAAATGACCACAATTTTCAATTACTTTCTAAAATTTTTAACTTGTTTCTATTTCCAAAATTAAAAATAGCTGTCATATAAAATTAAAGACAAAGAAGGTTAACATTATGTACTTCCAACAATGAAACTTAACATTTTAATATATATCCTTTCAATATTTTTTTCTCTCTGTATGTGTCAATATTTTTTGGTTTTTGTTTTGTTTTAATTTTTTACAGAATTCAGAAAAGGCCATTTTCTGAAGGCCATTTTTTTTTTAAATTTTTAAAGTAATCTCTACACCTAACATGGGGCTCAAACTCACAATCCCTAAATCAAGAGTCTACCACCTAAGCCAGCCAGGCACCCTTATCTGGGTGGCTCAGATGGTTAAGCGTCTGCCTTCGGCTCAGGTCATGATCCCAGGGTCCTGGGATCGAGCCCCACATCGGGCTCCTGGCTCAGCGGGGAGCCTGCTTCTCCCTCTCCCTCTGCCTCTCTCCCTGCTCATGCTTTCTCTCTCTCTATCTCTGTGTCTCAAATGAATAAATAAAATCTTAAAAAAAAACCAAACTATTTAGTTATAATTTTTTTATCTGAGTATAGTTGAAACACAATGTTACATTAGTTTCAGGTGTACAACTTTGTGATTTAATAAGTTTATACGTTATGCTATGTTCACCATAAGTGTACCTAACCATCTGTCCCATTATATCTCTATTATAATATCATTCACTGTATTCCTTATGTTGTGACTTTTATTCCTATGACTTATTCATTCCATAACTGAAGGCCTGTATCTCCCACTCCCTTTCACCCATTTTGCCCCACACTCCACTTCCCCTGACCCTATCAACAATCATCAGTTTGTTCTCTGTATGTATAGGGCTCATTCTGCTTTTTATTTATTCATTTGTTTTGTTTTGTTTTTTAGATTCCACTTATGAGTGGAGTCATATTATATTTGTCTTTCTCAGTATGACTTATTTCACTTAACATAATGCTCTCCAGGTCTGTCCATGTTGTTTGAAATGGCGGGACCTCATCCTTTTTTATGGTTGCATAATATTCCCATATATGTATATACCACATCTTCCTTATCTATCCATTGAAATCTTCCTTATATATTGATGGACACTTTGGCTACTTCCATATCTCAGCTATTATAAATAATGCTGCAATAAACATAGGAGTGCATATATCGTTAAAAAATTAATGTTTTAATTTTCTTTGGGTAAATACCCAGTAGTGGAATTACTGGACCTAATTTTGATTTTTTGAGGAACCTCCATATTTTTTTTCTATAGTGGCTGTACCAATTTACAGTCCCACCAACAGTGCACGAGAGTTCCTTTTTCTTTACATCCTCACCAACACTTGTTATTTCTTGTCCTTTTGATTTTAGCCATTCTTGACATGTATAAGGTGATATCTCATTGTGGTTTTGATTTACATTTCCCAGATGATTAGTGATGTTGAGCATTTTTTCATGTGTCTGTTGGCCCTCTGTATGTCTTCTTTGGAAAAATATCTCTTCAGGTCCTCTGTGCATTGCTTAATTGAATTGTTTATTTGTTGATGTTGAGTTGTATAAATTCTTTATATATTTTGGATATTAGCCCCTTATTGGATATGTCATTTGCAAATACCTTCTCCCATTCAGTAGGTTGTCTTTTTGTTTTGTTGATGGTTTCCTTCACTGTGCAAAAGCTTTTTATTTTGATGTAGTCCCAATAATTTAATTTTGCTTTTTTCTTGCCTGAGGAGACATACCTAGAACAATACCAACAGCATTTTTTACAGGACTAGAACAAATAATCCTAAAATTTTTAAGGAACCACAGAAGACCTCAAATAGCCAAAGCAATCTTGAGAAAGAAGTACAAAGCCAGATTTTAAGATATACTACAAAGCTATAGTATACTGCAAAACAATATGGTACTGCCACAAAAGTAGGCACATAGAACAATGGAACAGAATAGAGACTCCAGAAATAAGTCTACAATTACTTGGTCAATTAATCTATCACAAAGGAGGCAAAAATGCAGTGGGGGAAAGACAGTCTCTTTAGTAACTGGCACTGGAAAAATTGGATGGCCACATGTAAAAGAGTGAATCTAGACCACTTTCTAACACCATACACAAAAAATAAACTCAAAATGTATTAAAGATCTAAAGTGAGACCTGAAACTATAAAAATCCTAGAAGAGAACACAGGCAGTAACTTCTCTGACATTGGCCTTAGCAACATTTTTCTAGACAGAGTTTTAAACTTAGTACTTTTGATTATTAGTAAAGTTGAACATGGTTTCAAGTTTAACATCTGTTTACATTTCTCCTTTGAATTATGTTCATGTGTTATGCCCATTTTCTCATTTAAAGTTGGAGCTCTACATAGAGTAGAAGATTAACTATTTGTTCCATATATATTGCAAATATTTTCTCTCAAGTTATGATTCTGCTGTTTTCTTTTATGTTGCCTTTGATATTGAAGTTTTATAGAATTTTTACAGAACACTTTTTTTGTGTAGACATATCAAAGTTCTTTTAGAACTTACTTATTTTTATGCTTAACAAAAGCTTTTCTCCACAGAGATCAGACATATAATTTCCTTTTGTTTTTTCTCACTTACCATGATTTTATGTTTTACATATATGTGTACATCTATAAACATATACATAAATATATCTATATATCTCCTGCTGGTTCTGTTTCTCGGGAGAACTGTGACTACTACACATACTAAAAGTCATGAAGGGGGCACCTGGGTGGCTCGGTCGTTAAGTGTTTACCTTCGGCTCAGGTCATGGTCCCAGGGTCCTGGGATTGAGTCCCTGCTCGGCGGGGAGTCTGCTTCTCCCTCTCCCACTCCCCCTGCTTGTGTTCCCTCTCTCGCTGTCTTTCTCTGTCAGATAAATAAATAAAATCTTTAAAAATAATTTAAGAAAAAGTCATGAAGATGGTCTCCTCTGCTTTCTTGAAAAAAGTTTATTGTATAATCTTTCACACTAAGATCTACAATCTATCTTGAATTGATATATAATTTTGTGTTTTTAAATTGCATATTAAATTGGTAAATATTCATAAGATATTACTGATAGCATCTTTGCTATGACTTATAATCTTAATAAGGTATTTAAAATGCTTTACCATTAAAACCTGATTTTGTCTATTTTCTTGAAAGAGGATTTTTAAAAAAATTCTATTATGGGACTATCATTGGATTATAACATTACTGAATTGTTTTTGAGATATTCAATTTTACAAAGTGACATTTTAGTCTCTATTGAAATTACATCAATGCTCTCATGATTCTCACTTACCTATTTCTGTAATAAATTACATCAATAAATTTCTCAGATTTAAATTAACATTAATTTCTTGATTTATCATTTTCATTATATTGTTCTGCTAGATCTAATTTTAAGATTCTGATTTAACCTTTATTCATATGTAAGGTTTCCTAGTGAAATTTTTTAAATTAAGGATATATTCTATCATTCACAAAAAGAGGAAAAGAAAGTCTAAGTTCACATAGTTTCTTCTTCTTTAACAATCTGTGAATTTAAGGGCATAGGTTCTATCTTAAACATTGTTGCTTTGGCCACATTCCATACTATTTTTTTATGAAGTGTCCATTAGTGACATAGTCTAAGTGATTTATAATAGATTGAGCCAAGAATAATTTGGAATAGTGTTTTAAATTTTTTATGCAACCATTTATAATACATTAAATTTTATTGCTTTGTGATTATAGGATGTGCTTTGTACATATTTTACTTCTGAAATTAAGGTTACCTTTATGGTCTATTGTATGATTAATTATTGTAACTATCATGCTTTTGTTAGGAAAGAAAATACAGTCTTTATGTGGTCAAAGTTAGATATTAGTTAATATTATTCATAGTATTTATATTATTCATCTATCAATAGTTAGTTGTCTACTTAATTGGTTAAAGCCTAAGAAATAATATGAAATTTAACACTTTTGTGTCATAAAAATTTCTCCTTATCTTTTAAACAAGTGTTGATATGTATATATATATATATATATATATATATACATACACATTCACACACATACTCATGCAGTTTTGATGTATAGTATCTAAGTAAGGTGCACTTATTGATTTAATGTGTCTACTAAATCTCTTGAGCTATTAATTTCTATCTTTTTTCTTACACATTTTTATTAAGCAAAATAGGTCATTAGTTCTGTAGAGTTTCCTACATTTTAGGTTTTGTTGATTGCACTTCTGTGGTGTCACAGTGTCACTTAAATATATTCCTCTGTCCTTTATATTTTCTGCAAGTTGGTAATTAGATCTAAAGGCCCCGGTTAGACTGAGTTGTTTGAGTGACAAGATCTCTTTACTGTGGTGGTGTATACTTCCATTAGATATCATTTTAACATTTTTTGTTTCTCCTTTTGTTGTGCTATCAGCCATTGGTGCTCATGCCAATCCATTAATCATCAGTAAAATTGCAGTATTCAAATTCTATTACCCTTTCCTTTATTAGTTGGAATAATTCTATAAAAAGAAACTTTCCTTTATCAACTATTTGATTATTCTTTAGGTCTAGATTATACATGATGGAGTAAATACTTGAGTCTTTCCTTTTATTTATGAGTTTTCAAAATAACGAATGAGACAGCTATGTTGGATTTCCTTTATGGAAAAGCAGAGCCTGGGGCCAAGACTTTTGTACAGGTGGTTTATTTCGGAATTAATTCCTTGGAACAGGTGTGAGTGGAATGTGGAAATGAAGAAAGGAGGAAAGACAACAGACAGGCAAGGTCCCCTATCCAGGTCACTGTTGAGGACAACTGGAAAATGCAGACCACTTCTCAGAGTTGTCAGAAAAACAGAAGGCAGTAGTACTTAGCATTAATCTATTAGTTCTCATTCCCCCATTGGTGGAGGGCTGTCCTAAGGAACGTGAACTCCCTCAAGTTTCTGAATTGTGCATGAACAAGAGGCAGAAAGCAATGACACATTGCAAGCTTGAGGCAAGCTGCTGTCAACATAATGTGAGACATAAGCCCGCATGGGATTGTCCTTTCAGTACACCTGAAGCTTCACTCAGAGGTGTGTCCATGGGAGTGTGAGGTGGGGCGTCAAGGTAGTTGCACACTTGCTATCTTAACATCCTTCAAAAGTGACAAGTGTGAGCTTGTGTGTGTGCACGCGTGTGTGTGAGTGAGAGAGATATTAAGAACCTATAGATTTAAACATGTTTGATGTTTTTAACAGATTGCATTTATTTTTTTATTGATGCTCAATTATCTCTTATATGGCTAGCAGCTATCTCTTCAAGTTGGCTCCTGTGTCTTTTTGACATAACCCTGGTAGGTGTTGACAGCATCATTGATACGTAGTATGACAAGAAATTGCAGGCTTCTCATATGTACTTTTTGTATGAGACTTGGTGTCAGTTATTTCTTGAAGGAACTCTGGTTTCTTTTAATGAGAAATGGTCATTTCAAGATTGGAATTTGATGCCAGGATGCCATTGCTATTACACCAGTTATGTCTTCTAGGACTTTTTGGTAAACTGATCTAGGAAATAGGGTCATATCATTAAAAGAAAATAATCTTTTGAAGCATACAATATCATATTGTTAACTAGAGGCACTATGTTTTACAACAGATCTATAGAATTTATTCATCTAGCATAACGGAAATTTTGTACCAATAGGTAGATCGCATTAAGTGGTCTTACGACAAAACAAATAAAGAAAGAAAAACAAAAACAAAAATCACACAAAGAAACTTTGGGAGGTATTGGATATGTCTAGTCCCTTGATTGTGTGATGGTATCACGGGTGTTTGTATATGTTCATACTCACCAAATTGTACACATTGCAGTTCTTTGTATATCAATTCTAGCTAAATAAAGCTGTTCACAAATTTTTAAAATAAATCAAGAAATTTTAAAAAATCATTTTCAGTTTATAGTGACACTTTCTATTCAAATTCAGGACCAGAAGGTTTTTCTTCAATCTCATCAATTTTAGTAACAATCTCATCTATCTTCTTTATCCAATGCCAAAAATTTGTGACAATATAATTATTCACTTGATTTACCCCAAAATACACAAGCAAAAATCTCATAACAATAACAACATAACCCCCAAGAATATGACCACTGAAGAAAAGCTTGAATGTTTTTCTCAATTATTTTTGTCCTTTGTTTATATCCTACTAGGGATACACAATCCAGTGTGTAAACTACAAAGTCATTTGTAATTGTTCATCTCTGTGCAGTTATGCCACCAAATGGTTAAGACAATTAGGTTCATTTGTTTAATTTCCATTTTATTTTTAGGTATTTAAAAAGATATTTAATTTTTTAAAATGATGTTAAATGGTGTTAAGCTAAAATCAACAAAACAGGTTAGTTTATCTCCTTGTTGAAATTAGTTGCTTTCTCCTACAATAGATAAACATTAAGAAAAAGATTATTATTCTTCCATTTTTAAAAATAAAATCAAGTGTGTGTGTATAACATATATATGTATATAACATATATCTATATGTGTGTATATGCAAGTGCATGTGTGGAGTGTCTCCCCACCACCTTGCTTAGATAATGGTACTCTATATACACTTTTATTTACTTTGCTTTTTTCACAGAACACCACATTTTGCATTTTTAAACTTTCATTGTGATCTCTAGTGTATAACTGAGAGTGGATTTTACAAAAATAATTTATATTTTTCAAATTCAGGTCTTTCTTCAGCTTAGGAGAGTTTTCTTCTATTATTTTTTTCTTATGTGTTCCTATTAAGTTTGTTCTAATATTTTTACCAGTATACATAGGAGGAATTTCCATTGTCTTTTATGTCTCTCAACTCACTTTTAACTCATGATTGAACAAGGCTTTCTTAGAAAGCTTTAATCCCAAAAGGATAGGTTTGCTTTTCCTTAGAGTATATATGCCCTTTACTAAATCCTGCTATTGCTATTGAGAGAAACTAGCTGAGTGACTCCTACACATTGAGTGAATGCAAAAATACATTGAAACAGGTAGGAAAGGCTGAGACACAGAGGACTATGACAAAGAAGCCATTTATCTTTTCTTAGTTCTGGTGACCATGTAAGTCATCATAAACATCATCCACAAGGCAAAGATAAAGAGAAGATGGAAAGACAGCTCAGGGAGACTGATATAGTCGTGCAGGGCTGGGACTTGACACCATCTAGATAGGACAAGCCTATTGACTTAAACCAGATGACTCATCTGAATCTTGCCTCCTTCCCAAGACTTTACTACTATAGTGAGTTCATGCAATACAACTGTTTTTTGAAACCTAAGGAATGCTTAACATACATCTGAAGCACCACATATTTATTGTCTATTAAGTATTAGGTCAGGATAGAGCAGATTAAAAACATTTCTTTTTTTGGTGGGGGGAGGGAGGAAAGAAGCAAAGGTTGTATAACTTGGTCAAGGTCATACATAGTGAAATCCTGTGACATGCAGAATCTGAAATAACATTTTTCTCCAGCACTACCTTGTGCCCTAACCACAAAGTAACACTAGATTCTTTATAAACTACAACTACTGGCAGTCCCATATGTAATCTCAGCAATATTTTGGCAGAAATATAATTCTTTCTTGAGGAGTTATCACTCAGAGTTTTATTTGTCCTTTTTCTGAGCGGAACCCTGGATCACACTGTAGATAGCTGCATTATAGCTTATTGATTTTTAGTTTCCCTTGTTGTCTAGATGTCTTCTGTTCTTTTCCCCTTTAATAAAGTTTAAATGAAACTTAACACTTCCAAGCATAAATCTGTACAAAGCAAACTTCTAAATGCAAATTTGCTGAAAGGGCTCCTTCTCAAATAATGTGATTACTATGTATTGGAGTAGATATGCAGATAAAGTAATGAGATAAAGATATATGTCCTGGAGTTTATTACACGGGACAGCTATATATATGTAATTACCATATGAGGATGGCCCCCTGGAATTCCATGAACTCTTGATTAGGGTGTGTAATGCAATCTTGAGACCCACAGAACTTAAGAGAATCCATAATTCCCTAAAACTGAACAAAAGAGTTTCTGTATATGTGCTTTTTTTCTGTAGATAAGGTCCATAGAGTTCTTGAAACTTTCAAAGGGGCTTGTGGCCCCCTCTCTAACCTCAAATGGAGAATTAATGCTATTGAGGAAAACTAAATATGTTATCAATTTTTAAAAAATTTGTTATGGAAAAGGTGCTGTGTAGATTCAAATATGTTAATCTAGTTGCTATAGTCTAGGATGATATATTATTGTGCATTTCTATTAAATGGTAACTGCCACTCATTAAATATCTATTACTTTAAATATTTTATCTCTAATCCTCATAAATCTCTCTAGGGCAGATAATATTCTCCTCACTTTACAACCACGACACTGAGTCTCCAAAAAGTCTAATGGACTTATAGAGTAGATAATTAGTAGAAGCTCCATTTGGCTACAAATCCTGTATACATTTTTTTTTTTCTCAGAAGGCAGTGAAATTTCTTGTTTCATTGAGCAACTACTATATCAGACCATGAGCTAAAATCTTTACAGTTGTTGGCTTTTAATACTCATATTTACCCTGCAAGATGATATCATTATTCTCATTTAACAGATAAACTAATGAAACTAATGAGGTTCTCACAACTGGAAAGAGGCAGAGCTGAGTTCAAATACCAAAAAGTTGTAACATGTTTGTTGCTTTTTACACAATCAATAATCTCTTCAAAGTGATTGCCTGGATGAGTTAGAAATGTGTTCAGATGCAAGTTTAAGCTTCTAGAGAGAAAATAAGTTAGGGGCTTATTCTTTTTTTTTTTTTTTAGGAGGGAGGGACAGAGGGGGAGAGAGAGAATCCTAAGCAGCCTCCCTGACCAGTGTGGAGCCCAATGTGGGGCTTGATCTCACAACCCTGAGATCATGACCTGAGCGGAATCAAGAGTCGGATGCTTAACCAACTGAGCCACTCAGGCACCCCTAAGAGCTTATTTTTTGTAACATGAAATCTAGAAGACAGCGCCTCAGGAATGCTGCCATGCCTGGAGGATATTTAGCAATGAATTAGGCTCATCCTATCTTCCTGTTCTATCATACACATAGAATTAGTGTCACAATCATCGTGTAAGTATAAGATTGTCCCATATTTTAAGGCCTTGCCTATCTTGAGTGGTGCTGGGTAAGTGCTATCTGCTGTTCCAGCAATAGAATTAAATCAACTTTGTCCACTAAACAATTCTGGTGTACGGCCCAGAATGGTGTGTCGAGATGAGGTATTATATATACAAAGGGTATACTGATTAGAGGGGGCCAAACTGTTACAACAGAGAGACCTCCATATTCAGTGGTTCCAACAAGTTATTAGTTTATCTTCCTGTCATGTAGCTAGAGTGGGAGAGGGTATCGACAGGTGACCAAGCACCACCCAATCATTCAGGAAACAGTTTCTTTCCATTTAGTTTTTTTCACTATCTTCTAGGGTATTCATTGCATGTATAGTCAGAATAGAGTCACTGATACATTTGGGTTTCAGACAATGTGAAGGGCAAATACAGCATGTGGGATATACACTCACACATTGAGGGAAATAGCCAGGAAATCGCACTCACCACTTTACTTATGCTGGAAACTCTACCTGACCACAAGTGAAGCTGGGAAATGTCATATAGCTGGGCAGCCCTTGGCCTGGCCTGGCCATATTACTGTGGAAGGTAAGAAGATTCGATTTTGGTGGACTGGACTGCTAGCGGTGTCCCCGCGGAGGTCAGGTTTGCCTCCCCGCTGTGTGATGGGATGCTTAAAGAAAAACCACAGCTGACTTCCTGACAGTGAACTCTTTCCTTGAAGATCAGAACAACACCTATCAAGTACACTTGTGAGAAATGGTCCTTCAAGGATGCTGAAGGTGGAGAGATTGTTCAGAGTCTCTGATATTGATATTTTAAAAATAAGGTGACATTTTGCTGAACCTGAGTTTGGTTTTAGAATCAAGAGGGACACAGATGTCTGTAAATGTTTTCCATTAAGGGTATACATTGTTTACATTCTCCTTAAATTGTGGTGAAAGTCACTAGTATAAAAGGGTTGTGGCACATCAAGAACTGAGTTTCTCAGTTTCAGCAATGCCTGACTATGGGCTGACGTCGTTAGCTGCTAAGGGAACCCATACAGTAGACGCTCTACTACTGCTTCCAGGGACCACTTTGTTGCTAGTAAGTCCTTTGGAAATTTTGTTTTATTGGGAATTCGGAATTTTAACTCGCTTAAAGTGGGATGTGTATGTGGCCTCTTGCCATGGATCTTTTATATATATGTGTGTATGTGTGTGTATACACATACATATATATATATATGATATACAATATATATATAAGACAATATATAAGATATACAATATATATTAGATATACAATTAGATATATAATTTTTGTTATAATATATAACAAATATGTATTATATATATTTTATATATATGATTTTTTTGTTATAAACCCTATGTATTTTATTTTATTTTTCTAGAAATATTATTCTGAGGAGAACATAAGCTTTACCCAAAGGGATCCATGAAACAAAACAAAAAAGAACCAAGAAAGCTTGAATGAGGAAAAATTGAAAGATCAAGAAACATATACAACTTAGATTCAAATTGAGGGTTCCTTTCTTCTCTTTCAGTTAGATAGAATTTGAACTGAGCCTTCAGGAACTTCTTTGTATTTTTTTTAAACTTTTATTTTTTTGACAGACAGAGAGAGAGAGAGAGAGAGCGAGCACAAGCAGGGGGAGCCACAGACAGAGGGAGAGGGAGCCTGATGTGGGGCTCCATCCCAGGACCCTGGGATCATGACCTGAGCTGAAGGCAGACACTTAACCAACTGAGCCACCCAGGCACCCCAGGAACCTCTTTGTATTGTTGCAATTCCTTACCCCTAAAATCTCATAGTATTTTGCTTATTCTAGGACTTCTCAATTCAGTTTGCAGAAGAAGCAAAGCTTTTGCTAGCTTCAAAATATTTGAACTCATAGAGATCTGTTACATGCATTTTCTTTAAAATGTTTTACTGGGAAATTTTCACTTAATTGTTCTATCTTAAAATTTGTTTTAATAGTATAGTAAGTTTTTTTAAAACGTACAGTAAGAATAGAGGGCTCTCTGCTAGAGATGCTGCAATCAAGAGCACCACATTTTCTATCAAAATCCTTAAAATTATCTGTCATTTCCAACAACATTTGTGGTAAACCTTTATTGTTTGCTTATTCATTAAGGTCTTGTGCAGTAATTAAGCTTCTAAAACAGAAATTTAAAAAAAAAAAAAACACAATTTAACAGGAAGAGTGAGTAGAATATCTGAGAATCTCTGTTTCTCAGGAAACTGTTTGACTTTTGACTGTCAAATGTTTTAAATTGAAAAACAGCCTAACAGGCTCAGAGTTGTAGGGAGGAGAGTGGCAGGTGCTTGTTTTGCAGAATGTGTCCTATAAGACATAGGATTTTGGTGTTCACTTTCTGCACTGCACCCTAGTAGCTTCCTAATTTTAGTCTCATTCCACTACTCTTTGTTCTATGATAAGGCATTCCTGAAAATAGGGCAAAATCCTCATTGATTTCACAGCATGAGGTTTTCCTTGCCTGTTGTAGGATCCGCATGTCTGGCTTACTGCTACATCAGGGCAGTTCAAGTGGCAGCTTTGGTGGAGATTGTCCATTGCATTTGTAGGATTATGGAGGAATCCAGCCCAGCCCTGGGTACAGTCTGGGACATGACACATTTATCAGTGCTGGCTCATTGATTTGTGGACTGCTATTAAAATGCCAGTAGAAAATCTATGAACTAAATGTCAAAAAGGGGAAGAGAGAGAGAGAGGGAGAGAGAGAGAAAGACTACTATTGTATTAACTCTTTTGTAAACCAGATTTATACTATGAGAAAATATACCATAAATACTCCTTTTTTGGTAGAAATGTTCCAGCTCTCATAGAAAAGCTTCTTAACTACCTTTTCATTTTCTAGCTGATAATGTGATTTGGGATAATCACCTCAAATTTAAACTGTGGATCATAATAGTTGTGTCTGGATATCTGTTAACTATTGTTGAATGTAACTCCGGTCTTTTAAAGAATAAGAGTCCATCAATACGGAAAAAGAACTGCCAGACATAACCCAGATCCCAGTCTGATTTTTATGAGCATATCGTAGTTGGCCAAGTTGATTTAAAAGTTATTGTTCTTGGTCCCAGTGGTCTACAGTTTGAGATGTCTCCCATCAGTGATAAATCCATTCTGACCTTGTGCAAAGTAAGTGCTAAAGCATAAAATATAATTCCATATTTCGAAGTCTGTACTTTGTTCAACAACAAAACAATAAAATATATTGCAAATGATAAACTATATGAAAGTGTCAGTAGTTATCTGGCCATTTTTGTTCCAGTCTAGATGGTACAAAATACAAATATTCATTATTATTGCAGCAAGTTCCATTACTTTAGAAGATTTTCAGGAAACCAAGATTGAGGTATGATTTATACTGGGTCTATGTGTATCACTGTTCCAACTCATTTAAAAGCTTTGTCTACACAACCTTAGTCATAAAATAGGTTATTAAAAATTAACAATGTGCTTCATATTTCTCTTTTTTAGGACTTACAACTAAGATCTAACATAATTAGTTGCTCACTGAGTCTCAAACTGTCCCTCAGCAGAGAAACCCACTTATATCAACAATTCTTTTCTTTAAATATATTGATTTATTAAGCTTATCTTATTTAAGGATTAAAATTCTACTGCAGATACTAGCAGGGTATAATTTGGTTTTTGAGAACATACTTTGTCAGTGTTACTTGTATAAACTGATCTTGCAGATATAGAAAACAAGTACAAAAAAGAAGCTTTGAGGGAAACAAAGTATCAACATGTCATGTTCCTCTTTATTTTAATACTGTACTTTGAAATCAAGATTTTGTTAAAATGCAAGTATCTTCCTTTTGCTCACGGTAGTGTGGATAGACAAAATAAGTTCTAATTTTTTTTTAGAGATTTATTTATTTATTTGAGAGAGAGATCATGCGTGCAGGGAGGGGCAAAGGGAGAGAATCTTCAAGCAGACTCCACGCTGAGCACAGAGCCCGTCGCAGGGCTGGATCCCACAACCCATGAGATCATGACCTGAGCCAAAACCAAGAGCCCAACAATTGACCGACTGAGCCACCCAGGTGCCCCAATGAGTTCTAATTTTTGAAGAGTGAAGAGATTATTTTTGTTTAGAAAATACATGAGTTGAAAATAGCAAATATTCTCTAAAAGCTAAATATGTCACAAGCTCTTCATAAAGTACTTGCATACATTTTAAACTTTATTTTTTTTTTAAGATTTTATTTATTTATTTATTTGACAGAGAGAGACAGTGAGAGAGGGAACACAAGCAGGGGGAATGGGAGAAGGAGAAGCAGGCTTCCCGCTGAGCAGAGAGCCCCATGCAGGGCTCCATCCCAGGACCCTGGGATCATGAGCTGAGCAGACGCTTAACGACTGAGCCACCCAGGCGCCCCCATTTTAAACTTTAATAGCTAGGATTGACGTTATGATGGGGGAAGAAGTGGTGAATTTCATCTGAAGGCAAATGGTGTGTGTGTGTTTTCTTATTACCCTATGACTTCATTCTGCTAACCACAGGACATAAATTGTCTTGGTAGTCATCATTCACTTTTCATTAGGTCCACAATATGTTGTTCATGATTATGCAATGCTATTATCCTAAGTTAATAAATAAGTTTCAATATGCTGCTTACAGTTTGTTTCTACAATTCACATTAATAAAAGGCTAAAGAGCACAAAAATATTATGAAATGCTTTGCCATGTAGAATTGCAAATTAAATGTCAGATTTTAATATTTTAAAGTTACTAAACTTTATTCATCTTTTTAGACAATGGAACTTGTTTAAACTTTAATAATTAAGTTTGATTTAGGACCAGCTGTTACTCTGTTTTTCAATAACACAGCAAAACATTTTTTAAAAGAAAAAGTTTTAGTGTTTTTATCATATTTAATTTGAGAAAGGCAAAATGTGAGATTTGTTGGCTGTTGCTCAGAAGACAACTTTGAGGTAGATGGGAGGTAAATACTCCTTTTTTGTAAAAGGAGAAATGTAGAGTGATTGAGTTTTCATATTTCCCTTGGAAGCAGAAGAGGAATTCCAGGGCACGATGCTTGTGTTTCTGATGCATTTACCTTGTAAAACAGCACATCTCCACACTTACCAATCTGCCCACCTTCCACACCAGCTAAGCAAGCAGTGGGAACCTCTCCATAGACAAAGGCCAAGAAAATTTACACCACTGGGTCCCAGGAAGAAGTTTCTAGGACAGTGAAACATTCTTTCCCCTATACTTCTTCATTGATCTGCTTACTCTTTTCTTCACACTCATACCATTTGCCTTTGGCAAGGGAGACAAAACCCATTTGGAAAGGGAATTTGTAGACATCAGGACTGATATCTGTAGATAGTGACAGAGTTTGAGAGTTACCCATTTGCTAATGATTTCTTGGCATGAGTTTTCAATTAAGTAGAAAACAGTCTGGGTAGTCTCCTATCTCCACAGTCTGACAACTTCAGCCCACTCTGTTATCCCGTAATAATATAATGTGGTTCCCCTTTCCCTCTCTCTGTCTCTATAGCACGTTAAGAGAGAATGAACTAAATGGAAGCTAAGGTTTCTCCCTACCTGAGGACCACAAAATAACCAGGTAGAGAGTAAGGTTCACCTACAATCAGGTCCTGCATCAGTCAGGTATTTCTGCCTCAGAGAATACAAACTCACAGTTCTTAATTTGGAACTTCTAAGGAAATAATCCAGTTAAGAATAACAGGAGGAAAATAAAATGGATAAAGTGCTCATAAAATTTAGATTTATGGTTCACTCAAAGATATACCTTTAATTACAAAGACCTTTAAAAATAAACACATTTTTGGGGGGTTCAAGTTTATTCACTGGTTATTTCTCCCAGGGCAGTTACATTGTTCAGTGGTCTAGAGAACTAGGTTCTTTCTCACACCATCTTACAATCCTTTGGGGTTTAATTTTTTGTTCTCTTCTCCATGTGTACCATTTTTCTCACTACTGATGCTGGTTTTATACCTGCTTATCATCTCTTTGGCCATGTCTTGTATATATTTTAGAAAAAGCTTGTCAAGTCTCTCCTTGAGCACCTTAAAAACCAGCTTTTGCTATCACTAGCAGGGTTTGTTGCACTTAGTAAAGCACCTAGTGTTTTCTCAATTTTCTCTTTTAAAACCAAGATATTGACACTGCTTCCCTCTTCACTGTTATACCTCCCACTGCCCTTGATTTGGCTGAGATGCCCTCACACTAATTATTTTGGTTTTCTATTCTTGGCTTATTTTCTGGCTCTGTTCCTGGTGGATTGAGTTATTTAGATTCCTCTGATTTGGACATTAATATTTGGATTTACAGGTAGTGCCCCCAAAGGGAGACAGTTGCTTGGGAAACAAAGCAAAATATCTCTTGATGGCACGTGAGGCTTCTGTAAATTTTTTTGAAAATGGCTTAACAGTACATCAAAGGGTAAGATGACAGAAGTTCCATCACTATACACTACCCACTGCATATTATATGGGGTTTCCTAAATATTTAGAATATCAAGATGCTGAGAAATGTCCCTCATTTTGTCAAAATGCAATTCATTTTCTGCTTGTCGTTAGCAAAACAGTATAAGAGACATCTGTTCTTGTGGGGTTTTTTCCCCCCCGTATGTGTTCTTATGGGGACAACACTGTAATTTCGCTTTGGTGATCTTTCTCTTCTGACCACTTACAGTGTGGGTGACACTTCAATCAAGGACTCCAGTGTCTCCATGTTGCCATCAGGTTTGGGGGGCTTCCTGGAGAAGACAAGTGACTCAGTTCTTCAAAGCTGGTCAGCATAGGGTGAGAGGATCTCAATAAAAGGATTTCTCTCCCCAGGTTCCATGGGCTCAGAGACCTTGTCAGGATCTTCTCCCTGTATCCAGCCTGCCTTTCTTGTCTGCCCTTTGTTGGTGAGCCACTGCCTCAGGGCCGGTCACTGCTCTCTACTTGCCCCGTGCATTGAGCTCTTCACAGTTCTCCTTGTAAGCTTGTTCTGATCCACAGTATGACTGCGGTTCCCATTTTCTCAATGCTCCACAGCCGAAAGTCAATGTTAATGACGAGTGCATCAGCCAGGCTAGCCTATCCTCTAGTCCCTTGCTTTTTTAAGATAGGTGGTTAGCACAGATTACAGCTGAAAAAGAAGGAGCTAGTCAGTTAGGAGTGAATAGGGGGCACATTCTGGGTTTAAGATTTACGCTATTGGATGAGTTCCGTATGTTGAATCATCTTTTTCCTGTTTTAAAATGTCTCTGGATACATGCTTCTCTTCTGGCACTATGGGCTCTGAAGTAAGAACCACAGGGATCACACAGACCTGGGGAATATCACTCAGCTAATTCCTTCCTACCCATGGCTATGCTGTGACTACATTATTAATTAAAAATTGCTTAATCAACAACTCTTCTGCCAACCTTGGTTCCAATGGAATCTGACACTTATCAAATGTACTTCAAAGAAAAGGGTGTTCCTTGCTTAATTGGTCTACCCATAATTATTTGCACACTATCAAAGATAACTTAATATTTCAATCAACAGCTATGTCTTTGGGGTGGTTTTTTTTTGGCATTATTTATAAATAGAGTTTTTTAGTATAATTGACATACAATATTATATTAGTTTCAGGTATACAACATAGTGATTCAACAACTCTATACGTTATGCTATGCTTACCGTAAGTGTAGGTACATCTGTCACCATGCAATGCTATTACAAATCCATTCGCTATATTCCCTATGCTGTATCTTTATTCCCATGACTTATTCCATAAGTAAAAGCCTGTATCTCCCACTCCCTTTCACCTATTTTGCCCCTCCCTCCCACCCCCTCCTCCTTTGGCAACCATCAGTTTGTTCTCTGTATTTTCAGGTCTGATTCTGCTTTTTGTTTATTTATTTGTTTTGTTTTATAGATTCTACATATAAATTAAATAATATTGTATATATGCACAACGGAATATTACTCAGGCATAAAAATGATGTGCTCTCGCCATTTGCGACAACATGGACGGACTTAGAGGATATTCTGCTAAGTGAAATAAGGCAGTCAGAGGAAGACAAACAGCTATGTCTTTTTTTTTTTTTTAAAGATTTATTTATTTATGTATTTGAGAGAGCAAGAATGAGAGAGAGAGAGAGAGTACATGAGAGGGGGAGGGTCAGAGGGAGAAGCAGGCTCTCCGCTGAGCAGGGAGCCCGATGCAGGACTCGATCCCAGGACTCCAGGATCACGACCTGAGCCGAAGGCAGTCGCTTAACCAACTGAGCCACCCAGGTGCCCCCAGCTATGTCTTTGATATACAATGTTTCTTTAATGTTTTTTAATCTATTTTATCTTTTATTTTTCCTTTGCATTAAAAGGATTCTTCAATTAATTTATCCACTATTTTGAAAGAACCCTAGCAGTAGCTTATTTTTTCTTTCCATCTGTCTACTTTCTCCCTTTCTCAGTCCCTTTGGTTCTACTCAGGTTGACAACACCCTCAGCAGTTTTGACTCAGGCTTGGCCATCAGGGCATCAGATTTCTGTTAGCCACAATGACTGGCAGATGACAAAAGCCAAGCAAATCAGTGTAAATCTGAGGAATTTGGCTTGAGTTTCTAGGGAAAGCAGCACTCTTCCAATTGGTGTTTGTAAGCTGGTAGCTTCTGTTCATTATCTTAGCCATGCCATGTGGTCAACCTCAGAATTAGCCTCACATACAGAAGAGCAGAGAGGGAAGATGCAGAGGGAGCAGAAACTCAAGGAAATAATTTGGGGCCACATTTCAGCTAAGCTTGAAGCCATATCACCCCCATCCCCAGTTTTGTAAGTCAATATTTTATTAAGTTAGTAGACATGAAGAGAATATCATTAACCTTATTAGAAAGGCAAACTAAGAAACTGAGTAGGTATAGTTCTACCAAAGAAACGTAGTGCTTTTTTTTGCTTTCAATTTTTAATGCTGATTGTCTATAGTCATTTTAATTTAATAGGGAAATCATTACACATTTTATAAATAGTCTTTAGTGTTATGTTTTGAAATATGTGAAATAGAAAAATACCACAATTGAGGACTCCCACCCTGCTCAACATTATATTTGTATCTTTTTTCTCAGGTTATCACCTGTGTGTGAGATCTTCCTGACTGTAACACAGAGTCTCCACCCTCTTACGATAAAGAGAAGAAATTTAGAGCCAAAGAATGTTCCAAATCTGTTGGAGGTTCATGAGACCTTGCTCTGTTGTGTTGTTTTAATCCATAATTATATATTCATTACTAATGTAAGCATATGAGCATACAGCACAGGAATCTTCCACCCTACCCTCTATGCATGTCTTGGGTTTATTTACTTACCATATGATTTTAGAGGTTGTAAAGGTTGTTTGTTCAAATGTATATCCCCCTTGCCATCTGTACCTCAGTATCTAATATTCCAATAAGAGAGGGTCATTTCAGTGGGTTGAAACTCTGTCTTTTGCTGTCTCCTAGGAAACATGCAAGGATCAGCTATAATACACAAACTCACTAATCTGCCGTCAATATCCTGGCTTGAATTAATATGTAAGATTATTTTTCAACCAGTGTAGAGAGAGCATGGTTTTGAGGAAGAGGTCAATAGACAGGTAAGTTTTAAAAGTGACAGGGAGCCAATTTTATTTTAAGCAGCATGAGTTTTGATGAGTTTAGGACAGAACATCTTGAGAAAGGAAGCTGTGAGGAAGTAGGAGAACTGAAGTTGGATCTAAAATACTGAGTTTTAAATTCTTGATTGGATCTCTCATATACCCATTGCACAACCTTGGAAACATACTTAACATTAGAATCTAGTTTCTTAACTTACAAAATGTAAGCAAACCATATGTTCACCAGACTTGTGTTGTGAGATTTAAGTTGGGGCAAACTGCAACTGGTGTAAGCACTTAGGAATTATTAAGAAAGCAAACAAGCAAAATGGTCTATCAGAAAAAGCAAAGCTTATGGAGCTACGTAAGGTAGAATTCATATCCGTCACCTATTAAGTGAGTGACCTTGGATTTGTGCTTCAGTTTTTGACTAATGAAAAATATAACCTTTACTCCAAGGAGTTATTGTGAAGATTAAATGAGGTGCTTGCACAGTTAGCATCTGGTACAGTGTCTACTTCATGGTATGTCACCCACCGAAGCTGAGTCAACTTGGGCACACCTGGGTGTCTCAGTCGGTTAAGCAGCCAACTCTTGATTTTGACTCAGGTCATGATCTCAGGGTCCTGGGATGGGCCCCTGCATCAAGCTCTGTGCTCAGCAGGGAGTCTGCTTCAGGATTCTTTCCTTCCCTCTGCCCCTCTCCCACGCTCCCCCACCCCCAATAAAAAAAAAAAATCTTAAAAAAAAAAAAAAAGCTGAGTCAATTTGAACTTCACTGGAAACCCAGAGCACCACTGGGTTTTTTTTTTGTCAAGATGTAAATTTCAAAGAAGTCTTTCAATAATACTCTTAAAGTGAAATCATGTAGGAAGTAATCAACTCTGTGTCTGTGCCTGTGACCCCCTGACATTAATCAGTACACACTTAAATCCACAAAATTGAGTTTATTCGGTTGCCAAGAAACCTGCCTTACACAAGTTGTAATCCCAGACTTTTCCATTTTTGTGTCTTCACTATTGCTTTGTTTAATCTATTGAAAGGTAAAGTTAACAGTAAGACATACAGACAGAAATCACTTTTAAGAAAAGAATATTCCTTGATTTCTATTTAAGGTAAGTCCAAGTTGACACAAAGACTTGTAAATTTGGAATTCCAAGCACATCTGCCCATAGAAACAATACTAGCCATGGTGATTAGGTCTCCAGGTCAGCTGGAAGGAAAAAAAAAAATCAATACAAGCCACGACGTCCCTGAGCTCTAGGATTCATGGCACTAGTCTGAGGGCTGCCTTCGGGGGGGGGGGGGGGGGGGGAAGGACTGTGGCCGTTGGAGGCAGCATCAGCCAAGGAAAGTATTCGAAGCAGTGAAGTTTGTGTTTGGCCTCTTCACGTTGTCCGTTCAGCACTCCTCAATGACTGATCTTTCTTTTTCCAGGACTCACATACTACCTTTTATTAAAACACTTCATACAATTCTACTAGGTTTCCCTCCTCTCTCTGTCCCTCCCTCTTAAAGCCCTCATGCTTTAGAATGATTCACCTTTCCTTCATCTGTAATTCAAACTCTGTTCCCTCTGTGTCACATTTCCTAACCAGGGAGAAGCAAGATGACTACATTAATTTGTAGGAAAGTGAATTATCTATGGTTTCATCAGCTAACAGTTCTGTACTTGTTTAGAAGCCAATTATTTTTCCAAATTAACATATAATTAGTGTTATTTCAGGACATGTAACAGACAAAGTCAAAACAAAAGACAAACTGTGTGTTGTTGTGTGCAGGGCTCCTGCCTAAGGTCTTTCAGGTTCAAGGTTGGGAGGACCATAGGAGGTCTTCGTCGGAGGTGAAATCTGTCTCTGTTCTTCTGGCCAAAACTTATACCCAGGTGTTGAGTGGCTTCAGATGGGAGGGAGACACCTTTTTCTAATTTGTAAAAAAGTGTGGCAAGGGGGGCGCCTGGGTGGCTCAGTCGTTAAGCGTCTGCCTTCAGCTCAGGTCATGATCCCAGGGTCCTGGGATCGAGCCCCACATCAGGCTCTCTGCTCGGCGAGAAGCCTGCTTCTCCCTCTCCCACTCCCCCTGCTTGTGTTCCCTCTTTTGCTGTGTTTCTCTCTGTCAAATAAATAAAATCTTAAAAAAAAAAAAAAAAAAAAAGTGTGCCAACGTCTAGCAGTGGCCTTGTGTGTATGGTGTGGGTAAGCTCATTTTTTTTTTGGCAAAGGAGAGGCTCTCCAGAGGCCATCCCTCTACTGGAGAACATAGCCCGTGGGTGCCATTTCTGCATTATCCAGCTAGTTTCTGTCTTCAGTTTCTGATTCATAATATCTTGAAATGTTCCAATTTATTTTTCCCTCTGGAATGGATTCTTGGCAGTAGAGTAGGGAGAGAAAACATGATGAGGATCATGTGTGGGTCTATCTTGGGTCACAGTCTATCAATGCGGAGAAAGAGGCATTTTCTTTGGTGATACTGTGTACCCTGGTGGGCAGCCTTACCGCACATCACTTTTTTCAACTAGTGGCTATTGCCTGAGAATATTTCCCAAACTCTTTGAAGAGATTTACACAATTATTTAAAAACTACCCTGCATTTATCCCTTTTACCTTATTTACCTCTTCTTTCCTATCTCTGTTTCTGTCACTCTCTCTTTCTCTTCTCTAGCCATAGTGAACTACTTTACTTTCATTTCCCCCAGAAACCAGGCTTTCTCTTGCCTCTAGAGTTTAGATCTTTATACCCCCTTCCCTTTAGTGGGATCCCTTTCCCACAATATGTCATCTGGCTAACTCCTATTTAGTTTTCAGATTAAATGTTACTCTGGTAAATTGTCCATGTCCTTCATCTATTATTAACTCCACTCAACCAAGACTGGATTAGGTGCTACCACCAGAAGATCTTAGAGCTTTATTACTTTTATTTTAACTCCTTGTTATCCTAGAAAGCCTGGAAGCTCTGTGAGGGAGGGGCCCAGTCTCTCTTCTCATGGCTGTGTCCATAACACCTAGCATATCAGAGATGATCAGTGAATTTTTGTTGAGTGAATATTATTATTATCCAAGTCATATGTTTAGATCTACAAGCCCGTGTTGGAATAAAACTGCCATCTGGATTTTGGGCAATGTACCTAGTCATGATTAGAAAATGCTCTGATTCAGCTGCATTAGTGAAGGCCTATGCAAGCCTCAAATCATTCAGTCCTGTATCTTCAAAATCATTTAATGTGAAAACCATGTGAGAAGGTAAAAGAACTAAGGGTCATTTGGAGGTAGCAGTTGACTTGGGCAGGAAAAGGGAAAAACATGTAAGTCACCTGGTAAGGATTTGGGAGTGCTGGGGGGAGTATACGCCCCTATGGTGCTGGTGTTTTCAGTCTGCACACAACGCTTGGGAGGGAGCTGTTGCCAAAGCCCTAATGTCTTTGACTCTTTTCTTTCTCTTCTGTTTACAACACACTTGGAAATAGCAAAACCGTATCAACACAAAAGGTAGAAAACCAGCTTGTGCCATTCAAAACAAAGTTTGAATGCATTTATCCTAACAGGAAGCCAGCAATTATAATGAAGGTATTTATAAAATAGAAAGGAATCTCCAAATGTCTGGAAGTCTAGTGAGTCTACTTGTTACTCCATATTCTTCTTCCTTATAATCACAGAGGCCAGGATCACAGCATTAAACCTTTTACCTTTATAATTCCATAAATGATACATCCAGGAAAGATAGCTACCCTGAATTGTAAACAACTGATGTTCCCCCCCAGGTTTAGCAAGAAACATGGAGATTTTACTTACAACCCAAGATTTATCTTTGTTTAGGAGAGGGCTGGAAAAGACAGCTCATCTACATTCTAGCACGGGCTATTACTCAAGTCTGTGACTCTGATCATGATAATGTGCATCTCCGGTGGATGAACCCCACTGGTGTTTTGGGCAGCTAGATGGTAATTTCCTGTGTTCCCATGGATGTTTTCACACCACCACTCACTTTCCTGGGGCTTCAGGCAAAGGGGGATTTTCTCTCAATGCTTAAGCACCTCCTGGCAGAGGAAACAGAATGGAAACAGAACATTACCTGCTTTCCATGGTGGCACCAATTTTAAAGCTGTGCTATTTTAAAACAAAGAAACAGATGGAGAAGTTAAAAGGAAATGAATCCTATATCTGCCCTTTGGAAAGCACTTACTGGGTAATTGCTGGGCTCTGAGTGACTAGAGGTGGGAAATGGGACGCAGATTTAATGAGATCCAGCCGAAGGCACCATTTGCTGCAGCCCAGAATAGCAACAGTAGAGGGTTATTTTCCTGCCTTCTGATTGTGCTGGCTTGGCCTCTGTGAAATGACCAGGATTTCTTAGTCCAGTACTATCGGATGCCTCCCACCCCGTAACAGTGGGTTCTAGGGACACCAGCTTGCAAGAGCACATAGGCAAACCAGTGTTGGGGGACCAATGTCCTTCCAGGGCTAGAGGTCAGCCTGTTCCATGACAAAGGGGTTGACAAAGATGGCAGTGATGTTTCCCCTCAGCTTGCCTAAACTAGATTTCTCCCAACTATAGCCCCCTGCCCTCCCTTTTCTTAGAACATTTACTTTAGAAAACTTGAAATTATAAATTCTTTCTCTGCCCTTTTGAAATATATGTAAATCTTCCTCCAGCCTTTTGCCAGGTCTACAATCCAGGAATTTCTTTCGTGAGGACCTGGGCACCATCTCTTTGAAATATAAACACTGAAGGCGACAACACCCCTCTTTTCCAGTCCCTGTGGCAGGGCAGGAGCCTAACTAAAATGGAGACCTGTTAGTAAACACAGACGGCTGATTTATAGAGAAAAACATCTGCAAACTCAAAATAACCCATCATGCCGGACAGAGCACACAGATGAAACTTTCTCCTAATTTCCTCCGCTCGCGCACCTCAGGACTTAAAAAATTCCCTACTATTTGTTTTAATGGACTTAAATTTGGTCTCTCTTCCCTTATTTCAATAGTCTATTGCCTAGTGAACTCTGTCCACTGTAATTTTAATTTGAAAGGGTCTAATGCAAAAAATGGTGGTGAGGATCTTGAGTTATTTAACAAAGTAGGTACATTAGTTTGCTATAACACCGTACCATAATAAAATAAAATCTCCCAATACAGGAGACTAGAAGTCCAAGAGCAAGGTGTCAGCAGGGTTGGTGCCTCCCGACGCCTTTCCTTGACTTGCAGATGATCACCTCCTCCCTATGTTTTCAATGGTCTTTCTTCTGTGCACATGCATCCCTGGTGTTTCTCTGAGTGTCTAAATTTTTTCTTCTTTTAAGGATACCTGTCCGATTGGATTAGGATGGCTTCATTTTAACTTAGTTACCACTTAAAAGGCCCTATCTCCAAATACAGCCAGATTTTGAGGTACTTGGGATTAGGGCTTCAATATATAAATTTGGGGGGAACACAATATAACCCATAACACTGGATCTGTATTTTTGTTGCTGCTGTCTCCGACATGGGGAAGCTGAAGGGACTCCATTTTAGAACGGCTCCATCTCTGCTGTTTTCCTACTAGGCTCCATTTACTCATGATCTGTACATTTCCTCTGAGTAAGCCGAAGAAGCCATGTTCCCATTTTAAGGGGGAAGCAAGAAAGTGAATCATTCTCTGAGTTTTTTCCTGGGCCCCAAACCCCTGATAACACCTAAGAGCCAGATCCCAAACATATTCCACGACATTCACTTCAAACACACGTTGGCTGACGCTGGCATCGATCGATACTCCTACCTTTGGTAATTTGTGGAATGATACCTATCGTTCACCTGACACTTGCCTTTGATTGAACCCTACCCTGGATTCCTGGAGGAACACGTACCCTAGACCCTTTTTTAATATAAACCCCTGTCCCCAGGCAATGACAAGACCCATTCTCCTTTCCTTTCTGAGTCTCCCAGATACTTCGTCTGCTATTCTCTACCTGTCACACTACTCAATTAACTCTCTTTCTATGTTCTCTGGCTCACATCTGATTTCTATCTGGCATGAAGACAAGGTCCTGTGGGATGGTCCCCAGGTTTCTTGGACTCAGCCTGCCTGCATCACCTCTACCACTTTCTTCTGAGAGGAAACTGCTTCCTGAAGCTGCCAATCCAGCCATCTTGTGAAAACCTTTCTCCAGGATAACAGCCACCCATATCTTACAAGTTCCCTACTCTCAGCACCAAAAAGAATATAGATGAATATTCAATGCTTGCCAAAGGAATAAGTTATACATACGGAGAGGGCACGGGAAGGAGAGGACAGGGCTACTGTAGGAAATGCGGTTTGGGACGGTGAAGATATTTGTTACACAAGTTTTCCTTTTGCCCCATTATATTACCACATCACCTTGAAGTGCCAATCAATATAACTTTTTAAAAAAACCTTATAATTGTGTTGGAATTGCATAATTATATTTTTTATTGCAAGTGTTAAACAAATATCAACTTTTAATATAATGACAATTTTGGTTACTCTATTTTGGCACTTCTCTTTCAAGAGGCCATGAACTCCCCCCACCACCACACAAAAACTTCTAAAAGACCATGCCTAAGGCAACTCAAACAGCTCTTTGAAAGTGTTTCAGAAGAACAGAAGTAAAGCTGAGAAGAAAAGTTCCTTTAGCAGTCCATATAAAAGATCAGATTCCACTTTATATTAGAAGAACCCAGAAATAGAATAATCGATGAATACAAGATATATCTTTGTGTAAGGCATGCTATGTTCCTTGACAAATTTATTTGACTGCTAATTTAAAAGACTGATAAGATTGTGAGCCAATGGGCCTCATTAGTAGCCCCACTGCCTGCCAAGAATTCACATGTGTTCTCTAAAATAAAAATGTAAATACAAGTAGAGGTATTTATTATGAACTGGAACTAAAAGCTCCTTTCATGATGAGAAAATTGTCCTTGGGCAACATGAAGTTAAAAGCCAATTTATCTGTTGCCAAGCTATCGGATGAGCGAATAAGCAAGGGAAGTGTGTACCAGGCCATCTACATGGAAGTTCTGCTGTCCCGATAAGTTGTTGAAAAACATGTGTAAAGATGTATTTTCCTATCATTCTTACTGTATACAATTTAAGTATGTATCTTTTTCATTTTTTCTAACTTTACTTGAGAGATACATGTTTAGCCTTCTTGAAAGTGATTTTATACATTGATTTTTTTTTTCCAGAACCCAAAGCTTCACCCACAAATACTCATTACCAGTTTCCTGACCTCAGGATTTACTGTACTGACATCACATTTCTATGCAATTCAGGTCACCAGTCACCTGTTCTTATTCTTTGTGTGTGTGTTTGTTTTTTCTGGGAGACTACATTTCTTCCAAAATACTTCCAGCCTCCCAAATCCTAACCAAGGTCATAGGCTTTTCTTTCCCTTATTCTTTTTAGCTTTTATCTCATCCTTTCTTTGGTGTCCACTCATCTACTCTTTGGGGAGATTATTTCCCCACATATTCACCAATTATCATCATCATCATCATCATCATCAAAATAAAACAACAAAGAACAATTCATATCTACCTGGTATTTACTACGTGCCAAGAACTAAATGCAGTGCATGGATTAGTTTATTTACTCTTCACAAAAAACTAATGAGGTCACTGCCATTGATAATTATCATCACATTTTTTACAGTTGAAGAAATGGCCCACGATAGGGGCACCTGGGTGGCTCAGTCAGTTAAGCATCTGCCTTCTGCTCAGGTCATGATCCTGGAATCCTAGGATCCAGCCCTGCATCATGCTCCCTGCTCAGCGGGAAGCCTGCTTCTCCCTCTCCCTCTCCCTCTGCTTCTCCCCCTGCTCATGCTCTCTCTCTCAAATAAATAAATAAATAAATAAATAAAATCTTTAAAAAAGAGGAAGAAATTACCTATGATAAATCCATAGATACTTTTCCAGAAATCCTCCATGCATTGTTTTCTTCCCTAGTCTGCCTCTGGATGATGAAGATCCAGGATAGGAATGCACAGCCCTGAGACTTGCATTCAGCTGTTAAATGAGTGAGACTTTGAGCCCGCAAGATGCTAACAAGGTAAAAAGCCTTTAGCCTTGCAGCGTAAGAGTAAGAAAGACTTGAAATTATAAGCCTGTTTGGTGGTAAATGGTATTAATAAGAAGAAAATTTGGATGGCCAGGCTGTTGTTTTTTGTTTTGTTTTGTTTCTTTAAGTAGACACCCATTTCCAGAAATTCTTAGCCACATTATCATTGTGTCCTAATAATAGACCGGGTTCCCAAAGTAGACCTACCTTAGGTCCTCTCAGACAGGTTCCTTCAAGCACACAGATGCCACTGAGTACTGACAGCCTCTTTCTTTCAAAGACACAAAGGAGGGGTCCAGAGGCAACTCAGAGAGGGGGAGCTGGAGCTGTTCTAAGTTGAATTGTCTGCACACCCAGATCAGTTTAGAACCATAAATGTAGTGAACTACAAATAAAAACGAGCAAATGCAGAGGAAACTAAGATTAGATTGTTTGCACCATGTATGTTTGGATGTAACTTTTAACAAGGTCTTTTGGCACTTTTTTTTTGCTATACAAACTATATTTTTATAAATTTATTTTAACGTCATTTTTTAAAAAAATTGCTCATATATTTACACACTTACGCGGTTTTACATAAATGCCTTGCATATCCTATCATGTTTTGCTTTGTTTTCTGAATGCCAGAATTTTTCTCTCCCTCTTTGTTTCCATTATTCTCTTACCCTACCCAAACTGTTATTGTTCCATTTTTCTCCATGCTTTAAAAATAATTGCAAATGCACCCATTCATATGCATATGTGAATGTATTTACATGCACATAATGATAAATATATATAGAACTCATATATAGACATATTATGTATAGTGAAATATATGTACCTATATCTACATCTACAAATATATACATATATACACATCTATAAATATATACATATATCTTGTGCTCTTGGTAAAGTTCTTTCTCTTTCTCCCACTTTCATTTGTAGAAATGAAGAGGGGCCTCCAAAACGCCTTTTCCTGGCACAATACACCCTCTGCATCCCTTCAGAGTTGGCCTCTAGGTCCTCAGGCTAATGCCATCACTCTCTCATCCCTATGCAATGGGTAGCCACAGCGGCCTAGGGATCTCCGGCTGATTATCACCAGTCTCGCAGCTTCATATGAATTCATCAGTTCTCTACACTTCTGTCTTCTCACTTCCCCTGAGCTTTCTGGAACTTACGGTCCATCCTCAACAAAATCCACGGTCTTCCCATTCTCTTCTGTGAATGTTTCCTTCACCTGTGTATTACTTTTCTGTGGCTGTTATAAAAATTATTACAAAGTTGGTGACCTAAAACAGAAATTTACTCTCTCCATTATCAAGTCCAGAAGTCCGGTATCAGTATCACTGTGCTGAAATTCAAGTGTTAGCAGGGCTGTGTCCCCTCAAGAGGCTTTAGGGACGAAGGCATGCCTTGCCTCTTAAAGCTTTTGCATTGCTTGGCTTGTCACATCACTCCAAACTTCAAGTTATTTTCAAATCTTTCTCCGATCCATCTTCACCCCACCTTCTCTGAGTACCTTTTCTTCTGTCTGTGTTACATTTCCCTCTGCCTCTCTCTTACAAGGATGCATGTGATGGACTGCATTCAGGACCCACCTGGATAAACCAGGATACTCTCCCTATCTTAAAATCCTTAACTTAATTACATTTATTTGCAAAGACTCTTTTTCCAAGTAAGGTAACATTTACAGGTTCCAGGGATTATGAATTGATACCTTTGGGGGCAATTATTCAGCCAACAACAATCTGCTTGCTCTAACTCAAACCTGATTCTTCCCTAAAGAATCTGCTGCTTCTTCAGGACCCTCCAAAGGCAGCTAGGTTTTTGTGTGCTTGCTTGCTTGGTTTGTTTTTAAATTTCTCACAGCCCAGAAGTGAGGTAAGTGTCATCCTTGATCTTCATCAACAACACTGTCTCTGTGTCCTTCCAAAAGATGCCAACTTCAGAGCTCATGCTACCATACTGCCCCCTCTATCCCCCACGTTGGCTCTTATCCGCAGACCCTTGAGCTACTCCTGAAGATTTTTACACCACTCGCTCTGACTCCTCCTAACACTATTCCTGTTACAATTCTTGGTGATTTCAATACCCGTGCATGCAGTCTTTCTAGTACTCTGGTTTCTCAGTCTCTTAACTTCCTCTCTCCTATCTTATAACTTCACTCCACCTCAGCTTTTCAGTTCCATGATGATATACTAGATCTTGTCAATACCAATACTAGTAACACTGATGCTAATAAAAAACTGTATCCCCTTCACAATCTCAAATTTTAAGCATTTCACTCAGACCATTGTCTTTTTAAAAGGTTTTATTTATTTATTTGAGAGAGAGAGAGAGCACGAGCAGGGGGAGAGGCAGAGGGAGAGAGGGAGAAGCAGACTCCCGGCTGAGCGGGAGCCCAATGCAGGGCTTGATCCCAGGTGCCTGAGATCATGACCTGAGCTGAAATCAGACACTTAACCAACGGAGCCACCCAGGCGCCCCTTCCTATTTTTTCAGATAATTCCCCTAATACCCCAACTCCAAAAAAGCTCTGATCCATCTGGGACTATAATCTCTTGATCCTGTCACTGTTTGTTATCCTTCACCCCTTTTATGTCATGGTATCCTTCCTACAGGGCCCATCTTTGTGTCACCCTACCCTGTTTATGTTCAACTCTGCCTACTCCAGATGTGTTCCCAGGCAGCTGAGCGTGGCTGGGGACAATCGTTAGCTGACTATGCTCACTTGAAATGTATCACCTCAAGAAGATCATTGGTGATGATGGAAAAATCCCACTGCATTTTATGGTCCTTCTCCCTGCCACTCCTCCAGATAACTTCCCATAACTTTCCTCTTCAAACTCCCAATATTTCCTTCCAACACCCTCAGCTGATGACCTTGCTTCTGTACTTCACTATGTAAATAGAAGAAATTAGAGGACATCTTCCATGCACTCTCATCTGCCAACACCAGGGATCTATACTGCATACTCTGTCTTCCTTTTTGTCTGTAATACAGAAACCTTCATCGCCTTCTCAGACCATTCCATCTGTGTACCAAAATCCATTTCCACTTAGTTACCTTGAAACATCATTCTAGTGGTTGCCTCCTCTCTCTTCCATCAGGAATTTTTCCCTGCTGATGGCTCTTGTTAGCATACAACCAATCTGAAATATCTGCCATCTTAAAAATCAAAACAAAACAAAGCATCCCCTTCCAGCTACTGCTATATTACTGTATTTCTCTTTCTCCTTTAAATCAAATCTCTCTTGTGAGATTTGACTGTAGCTGTTCCTTATTTCTCTTATTCTCTGAACCCTTTCAAGTCAGGCATCCATTCCCAGCACCCACACACAAATCTTGAAAATATAAATGCATAAGTGATTGCCATGTTACTAAAGCCAATGTCCTCATCCTATCCTCTCTAGCAGCAACTTTTGCCCCTCCTCTTTTTGAACCAAGTTCTTTATCTGGACTCCTGGAATCTGCTCTCTTGTTTCTCTTTCTACTCCACTTACTGGTCATTCTTTCTCAGCTACCTTTCCTGGCCGCTCCCCAATCTCTGAAGTTTGGCCTTTGACTGTTTCATCACTGTTCTACGCCCAGTGCATAGAATCACATAGAATGAATAAATATATAGAATATTTTTTGGTTTTATTCTAAGAAAGTCAGGTCATATCATTCACAGTTTTCTATATATTGCCATTTCAATGCAACAACACTTCATGGAAATCCCTTTAAGTCAATTGGTATAGCTCTGTTTCATTCTTTTTTTTTTAAAGATTTTATTTATTTATTTGAGAGAGAGAGAATAAGAGAGAACATGAGGGGGGGAGGGGCAGAGGGAGAAGCAGACTCCCCGCGGAGCAGGGAGCCCGATGTGGGACTCGATCCTGGGACTCCAGGATCATGACCTGAGCTGAAGGCAGTTGCTTAACCAACTGAGCCACCCAGGTGCCCCCCTGTTTCATTTTTCTTAATGTCTGTGTTATATACTGTGGAGTGAATATGCAAAATTTTTAAAAATATTTTATTTATTTATTTGGACAAAGAGAGTGCATGCGCATGCACAAGCAGGGGGAGGAGCGGGCAGAGGGAGAGGGAGAATCAGGCTCCCTGCTGAGCAAGGAGCCCAATGCGGGGCTAGATCCCAGGACCCTGAGATCATGACCTAAGCTGAAGGTAGACGCTTAAACGACTGAGCCACCCAGGCACCCCTGAATATGCAAAAATTTATTAAAATATTTCCATCTTATGAGCAAATATTTGTATGCAGTTCTTTTTTGCTGTGATAAATAATGTGGGAATTAACATTCTTCCACTTCTATTCCAATTGGGTAGTTTCCCAGGAGTAGGATTGCTGGAACCAAGGAAACATGTATTTTAAATGATAACTATTTTAGAGTTGCTTCCCACAAAGCCTGTATTATTGATGTTTTTGTCAACAGTGTTCTCTATTGCTGTATTCGATGGGTGTTTTCACTCTTTCGAATGTTAGCTAGACTGATATGTGATGACTGTTCCTTTCATTGGTATTTTCCTGACTAGTACACTTAAGCGGCATGACTTAGTGGTTAGGAATACTGCTCAGATGCCAGACTTCCTGGATTTCAATTCTGGTTCCAACACTTACTAGCTGTGTGACCTTGGACAATTCTGTTAACCTCTCTGGGCCTCAGGTACTTCATATGTCAGAAGGAGATAACAGGAACAACTACTTCATCTCTTTTATTTTTGTGGAGATTAAATGTGTTAAACAATGTAAATCAGAGCAGTAACCGGTACAAAGTAAACTCTCAATAAATATTGCTTAATATTATTACTACTCCTACTCCTACTATTATTATAGCATCTTTTCTTATGTTCCTATTGCAAATCTGTGAATTAAATTTTATTTCCACTGCCTGTTTTTCGATTGGGTTATCCATCCCTATCACATCAAGTTGTAAATACTCTGTGTGTGCTGTAAATATTAACACTCTGTTAGTCACGATAGGCTGTTACATCATGTTAACATCTCAATGGCTCAGCACAACGAAAGTTTATTTCTCAACTTGCCAGAGTTTCTTGTGGGTCAAGAAGCCCTCCTTCACCTTGTATATATGACATCCAGGAAATGTTGCTTCTAAAATCATTGTTGCAGGAAAAGAGAGTTCTGGAGGGTTGTGGTAGGTGGTTCTTGGTGTTTTTCTTTTTCCTTTTTCTTTTCTTTTTTGAGAGAGAGTGCCCAGTGTATGCACAGGGAGGGACAGAGAGAATCCCCAAGAAGGCTCCAGGCTCAGTGATGCAGCATGACCCTGAGATCATGACCTGAGCCAAAATCAAGAGGTTGGTTGCTTAACTGACTGAGCCACCGAGGCGCCCCAAGGCTCTCAGTTTTCGTGTGCTTATGTAATCCCCTCTCCTTGAGCGTGGGCTGGATTTCATGATTCGCGTGTAGCAGAGTGTAGTAGAGATGATGGGAAGTCTCATTTCAGATCAGGCTTCAAAAACGACCTTGGCTTCTCCATAGTGCCTTCCTTCTGCTCACTCTGAGAGAAGCCAGCCGCCCAACTTGACAAGGAACTGAGAGAGGTCTCTTCAGCCAAAAGACAGCAAGGAACTGACATCTTCAGTCCAACAGCCCCCAAGGAACTGAATCCTGCTAACTACATGAACGAGTTTAGAAGTGGATCCTCCCCCAACGGAGCCTTCAGGGTAGATGAAATCACGGGCCAACACTTTGGTTGCAACCTATGAGAGATCTTGAACCAGCAGACCTAGCCAAGCCTCATCCAGATTCCTGACTCACAATAACTGTAAGATAGTAAATGTTTATTGTTTTATGCCTCTAAGTTTTAGGGTAATTTGTTATGTAGCAACAAATAACTAATACAAGGACAGAAGAGGGTATTTTTACAGCCAACAAGTGGCATATCATATCTGCCCACGTCCCACTGGCCAGAATTTAGTCTCATGGCCCCAAATGTACTTAGGAGGAGAAAGTGGGATGCTAGACACATGGCGTTTTCTGTGCTACAACTTCTTCCTGTCCTCCTTGTGAACATTTTTTTCTATATCGATTATTTACATCTTATCTCTGTTTATGTTATCTTCCTCTACACAATATAGTTTTTCATTCTTTCACAGACAAATACCTACATCTTATGCTTTCTGGCTTTTGGTTTTCCAGAATTGGGTGAGAAGGTCTCCATTAACACTTGATCAGGTATGAATTCTACTTCATTCTCTTGGAAGATTTCTGTTGCTTTACTTTGTAGATGAGTGTTTAATTCATATGTAATTTATTTTTTGATTTGCAGCATAATTTAATTTTCTTTCACACATATAATGATAATATCATTTATTAATAATCCCCCCCACACACACACTGAATTAAACTACCAATTTAGTCACATATACCAAATTAGTCATCTTATAGACTGGGATCTAATTCTAGATTCCCTTTGCTGATCTACTAATCTTGTGTCTATCACTGTGCCAAAACTGGTTCTATTATAATGACTTCCTACAATTTTCTTATATATGTTAGGCAGGACCTCAACCCCATTGCTCTCTTCATTCTTTTTTTCACTACTTTTGGGCAATTTTTCTTCAATATAAAACATAACATCCTTTTATCTAGATCCCACACACACCACAAATAAAAACAACAAAAAATCTCCTGAGGATTCTAACTAGAATTATACTATAGTTTAATATCAATTTGAAGATAATATTAGTATGATACATTGTTTACATTTATTCTTCCTTCTCGAAAAACGTACCTTTTCATTTTCCTACATATTTATTACATAAATCTAATTATAAATATTTGTGAATATAATTTATATTATTTAATATGTATAAACTGAACCAACTTAAAAACTACTGTAGTATCCATCAGGTTTTGGTCCTTCTGTGTTGTTTCCTATTCTGCCCTTTGTACCATATATAAATTTTTATCTTTTTCCCATATTGTTTCTTAATTTATTACAGGGAAATCATACACTTTTCCTGTACCTTACTTTACTCACCTCTAGTTTATAGAAACATTGCCTTTAGGGGTGCCTGGGTGGCTCAGATGGTTAGGCGTCTGCCTTTGGCTCAGGTCATGATCCCAGGGTGCTGGGATCGAGCTCCGCATTGGGCTCCCTGCTCCACATGGAGACTGCTTCTCCCTCTCCTTCCACTGCTCCTCCTGTTTGTGCTCTCTTGCTCTCTCTGTCAAATAAATAAAATTTAAAAAAAAAAGAAACATTGCCTTTAGTATTCCTTATTGTACATTGAGAGGCATAGAATGTGTTGGTCATAGACAATGTAGTGTATTGATTAAGACCACCTGGGTTTAAAGCTCAGTTCTACCACTTTCTGGCTTTGTAATTAGGGGCAAATTATTTAATTCCCTTGTACCTCATTTCCTCAACTTTAAAACAGGAATGGTAATATTTCTTTATTTCACTGGGTGGTTATGAAGATTAAATGAATTAGTGCATAAAAATAATGTAGAATAATGTCTAGCACAGAGTATGATTTGATAAGGATTTATCTGTGTTCTTTTAATGGTAGTGGTAAATAATTACTGAAATTTAATTCTTATTATTTATATCTGCTTCAGATGCAATTATCTTATATTAAGGAAGAAAAATTAAAGGAAGAGATTGTTGTTTGTTTATATAAAAAATATATTTATATTATTTATATTTCCTACATCCAAAGGAATTCATAAATGTAAATAGTTTTGGTTATTTGTTTTTGGTATTAAAAAATGCTGAATTTTTTGGGGGCGCCTGGGTGGCTCAGTCGTTAAGTGTCTGCCTTCGGCTCAGGTCATGATCCCAGGGTCCTGGGATCGATTCCCGCATCGGGCTCCCTGCTCAGTGGGAAGCCTGTTTCTCCTTCTCCCACTCCCCTTGCTTGTGTTCCTGCTCTTGCTATCTCTCTGTCAAATAAATAAATCAAATCTTAAAAAAATAAATAAATAAATACATAAATAATGCTGAATTTTTTTTTTTTTTTTTTTTTTTTTTTTACCATTTCTTCTTAGTGATTCTGATAAGGCCCAATGCAAATGTGTTTCTGTTCCCCAGTGAAATTTTAATTCCTTCAAGGAACTGTGGAAATTATTCAACAATAGTAAATCAACTAAGGGTATATATTTTTTCTTTTTTTTTTAGAAAAATGAAGTTATTTGTCCTCTTGTTAATTTTTAAAATACAATCAGTCAAGAAAAGACATGCAAGTCTTGCCTTAAACTGTTTGCACGCATTCCTGGATGGCATGTTAATTAGCCTTATTTACCTGAACTACTGGGGAAATACCAAGAATTGTGTATCATTATTGACCCCAGGGACACAACCCCCAAGCACAGGGAAGGTCAAGTGTATCTGAAGAATGGGAAATTATAGAAAAATGTTTCAGTGTTTTTCTCTCCATCATTCTCTTGCTTGTTGTTATGGTTCAGTATGATATTGCTTATGTGACATCAAGGGAATTTCCTCTTATCTGTCTTAGGGCCTACCCAGTGATCACAGCATTTATTCATCCATCTCTACTATCATTCATTTACATAACAAGTAATTATTGAGTGTGTATTAGCCATTGTTCTAAGAACTGGGGAAACAGCATGAAGAAAACAAACAAAAGCAAAACAGCATTGCCAAAAGACAAAGTTCCTATCTCTGAGGAATGTACATTCTGGTGGGGAATTCAAATAATAAGTGAGTAACTAAATTAATAATATAATACCCAGGAGTCATAGATACTATGCCTATCAGAGCTGGTCACTCTAAGTACATATTATTGGACAGGGACTTATAGGAAGCCAGGGAACCAGGGCCACAGAGGCCTGGAGGAAGAGTGTACAGACAGAGGATATCAAGATTACAAATGTTCTTGGTGTATTTGAAAATTGGCAAGAAAGCCAGTGAGACTGTTCTCAAGGGCAAGGGGAAGAGCTCTGGGAGATAAGCTCAAAAGGAAGCTAGGGGACAGATCCTGTGGGTCCTCGTAGATCAGAGTAAGACACTGAGGAGTGAGGACAGGCAGAGAGGAGTGTTGATTGACATTTTAAAAGGATATTATCTTTATTCTTTCATTTGCCAAAATCATTATCTGCCTAGTCCCCACATTTACCTGCCCTTACCAGAACCTGAGTAAAGCTGAAAATGTGCTCTGCTCACTTGTGAGGAATGGTGATGGTGTTAAGCATCTCCATCTAAGAGGTGGAATTGACTGGGTGACTCTGGAGCCAATCCTGATTCCCCCTAAAAAGACCATCTGAGTCTTATTGAGGTCTTTCCAAGGAAATGGAATTCTAACTTCCATTTCCACCTCTGGCTTTACCTTGACGGAAAATTTAGGCCACAGTTACAAGCAAGGCTTTATTCATGCTTTTTTCCCCATTTCATTCACTCATTCAACAAATGTATATTGAATGTTCATCATGTGCCATCTGTATGCTAAGCACTGGAGATACAACTGCGAGTGAGATAGACAAGGATTCTAACCTCACAGCACTTTTAGTCCATTAACTTCCATATGACTCAAGGGCGTGCTCTTCCAGGACCAAAGCAGCTAGATCTACTCTCCGAGTTTCAGAAAGTACTGCTTTACAGCAATGTATTATCTTAGGTCAGTCACCTGAACCCTCAAGTGGCCATGCATTTGCCAGGATCCTGTATTTGTAACAATGAAATGTCTAGATTTATACTCATTATTAAAAATGTACTCTGTGGCATGTTCCTGATTGTAGTACCATCTTCAGGCAAAAGGCAGTTTAAATTAATTTCATGCTTCTAAATGAAGGCACTTTGCTGTTGGCACAATGGCCATTCACTTATTATGTCTTTACTAATCTAAGACTTTAAAAAGAACTTACTAAACACAAAATGAAGCATTCATAGTCATGTCTTGTGAACTAGAATATATGTAACAGATTAAAATTTCCCTCTCTTCTAAGAAGATTCAACAGAGAGGTCAAGATTTGGGATGCAAAATCAACCATCTTCTCTCTACTTTAGGTAATTGTTTGAAAGGTTTACACAGAGTCTAAGAAAGCATCTTTCATAGCTTTATGTAGGCATAAATGGACTGGAAATGTGAACAAATCACTTTATTCAGTAAATAAACCCCTTAACCCAAACAAGCATTTGCTGAGAATCTATATACAGAGAACTGAGACTGCTCTATGATTCTTTCTGAGGATATATGGATGTCTGACTTTGGCTCTTGGCCACGATAAGGGTAGTGGGATTTGCGATGTGCTGTTTCAAGTCCAAAATGTCCCTGAGGACAGCTATGCTGGTTTGTTTACTGATGGCTTTTACCTGTGTGATGGTAAATTTTATGTTTCAACGTGAGGGGACCAAGGGAGAGCTGATACCCAGATAAAACGTGATTTTTGGGTTTGTCTGAGAGGATGTTTCTGGAAGAGATTAGGATTTGAATCAGTAGACTGAATAAAGAATATTTTCCTCACCAATGCCAGTGGCATCATCTTTTACAATCCAATTGTTTGAGGGCCTGAGTAGAACAAAAAGGAAGAAGGTTAAATTTGTTCTATCTGCTTGGAGCTGGAACATCTATCTTCTCCTGTCCTGAGACATCAGTGCCCCTGGTTCTCAGGTCTCTGAACAAAGAATGGGACTTACACTATCCATCCCCAGATTCTTAGGCCTTCAGACTATGACTGAATTATATACCACTAGCTTTCCAGTTCTCTGGAGCTTGCAGATGGCAGACTGTGGGACTTTTCAGCTTCCATAATCACAGGAGCCAATTCCTGTAATAAATTTCCTCATATATATGCACACATATATAATACATCTCCATATATATACATATATGAGTATTATGTATATTATATTTATGATGAAATTTATTACATATATAATATGTAATATATACACCACCATATACGTATGAATTGGCCCATATAATTGGCTCATGTATATATATAATCTGTGCATGTGTGTGCGTGCGTGTGTGTGTGTGTGTGTTTGTGTGTGTGTATCTTATTGGTTCTGTTTCTCTGGAGAACCCTAACTAATACAAGCAGTTGATAGCCAGGTTTGGCTATGTGACCAGAGGGACACAGAAGATCCTGCTGGGAATTTCTGCCCTGAGTTCTCCTGAATTAAGATTCATCACATAAATCTTTCAGTTCACTTTATAGATGAAGCACATTACTGTATGAAAAAGACCTGAAGCCTGTGTCTTGATGTCTTTCAGATTCCCAGTGCTGACTGATGTTCTCTTTCTCTTACTGAATGTAGTGTTTACCTTTAAATAAAAGCTTTATGTAGGTATGGTCTGAAGAGTCACAGGAATCCTTTCAAAAAATCTAAACTTTATGAGATCTTTGCACTATATATATTCAGCACTAGGCTAGACAGGTTTTTTGGAGTTTACAGGAGTATCAAGGAACTTAAGAGTCCAGTTGGGAGGATGACAATAAATAACACACATGGGGCAACTACAAATCACAAAAAGAGATTAAAAGTTAAATAAGGTTTGTAGGGACTATAACTGTAACTGTGGTTGGGAGGATGAGGGAGCCCTAATTGATGAAGAGATGGGAGACCGCCACTGAACAAAAAACAAGTAAGAAAAAAAAAAAGCCAGGTAAATAAGGAATATTATTCCAGTTATAAGGGCTATAGTGGAAATACAATGGGCATATGGGAATGGGCCTAAAGTGAATCGGTATGTCTATGACGAGTCAGTGCTGACCACACCGTAAGCACCAGGGAAGGTGCCCTGGACAACCCAGTAAACACAACGCCTGGGGCAGGGCTGCAGCCAGCACAGGGCAAGCGGAGCACCTAGGGTGCACGAATCTAAGGAGGCGCTCACTCTTAGGGGCTGACTCCGCATGTGCACAGCACCAGAGTGGAAGCCCCCTTAAATTCTGTGCCTCAGGCGCCTCACTGACCTCACTCAAATCAGTTGATGTCAGTTAGGCTTTGTCATTGTCTTATGACTTCACTACTCTCTGAAGGTGTGTGGCACGTGGGACCCACCAGCATAGGATCTCATCAGAATAGAAACTCACTGGGGCGCCTGGGTGGCTCAGTCAGTTAAGTGTCCGACTCTGGATTTCAGCTCAGGTCATGATCTCAGGGTCGTGAGATTGAGCCTCACATCGGGCTCTGCACTCAGTGTGGAGTCTGCTGGAGATTCTCTCTCTCCCTCCACCCCTCCCCCGACTCTCTCTTTAAATAAATAAATAAATAAAATCTTAAAAAAAAAAAAAAAAAAGGAATAGAAACTCACTTTACAGAGAAAGAGGCATGAGCCCATGACCATAGAACCCACTGGTCATATCACATACCACACCACCCAGAAGCTGCTGCCTCATAAAGAGCACTGGAAACAGACTTTTGGAGGCCTAACTTAAGTCCTAGTTCAGAGGTGATACTTTTATGAGGATGGGGCACCATCTTCCAGGTCACTGTATATATGTTAAATCAAAGAACTTTATATGGAACTATGTCTTGAATGGGAAGAAAATGATTGGTCCAAGAATTAGGGGGTAGAACCAGGAGTGGCTCTCACTTATCATCATTCCCAATAACCACCTGGAGGAACCTGTGCCTTCTGTCCCAACAGCTCTGGGTTCTTTAGGCTTATAAGTCCTGGTTCCTTACGAGAGAATACTTCTACAAGGAGACAGAAAAAAGTTATGATGGATGTCTGGGCATTTCAGGCTCCTGTATCCGGAAGTTATCAAACAAGAAGAGGAATCATCTTCTTGGCAAGGATATTTGACTCTGATCATCAGCAGGAGGAAGGGTTGCTGTTAACACAATGGAGGAACAGGGACACCTAGATGATCCAACTGGGCACCACTTGGTATTCCCTTGCCCAATTTTGATGGAAAATGACGATTCTCAGGCATCCTCAGTCTGAAAAGTGCATTGCAGCCAGCCAAACCTGCCAGAGGTGCTTCATGAGGGTAAAGGGAATTTAGAATGGGTAGTAAAGGCAAAAACCAGTGAGTGTCAGTTGTGACCTTTGGATCAGCTGTAGCTGTAGGAATCATAGCAGCACCATTAAGCGTCCTCTTCTAAGTTTTCCCTCAGAACAGAGACCTGTCAGAATCCTGGAGGAGCTGCTCCTCGAACACACGTGAAGAAATGGATGCGCATAACATGGTGATGCACCTCCTAGGGCTCCCTCTGAGGAAGGACTTGTTAATGAAGCTACTGGGGAGGGCTGCTGGCAGACGGTTTACAGCTATCAGTCCTTGAGGGATTGCTTCAGCTGCAGAGAGCCGCTTGGCCAAGGTCACATGTATCTTGGGGCTGGCTGATCAAGGAATGAATATAAAAGACCAGCCATTTCATTCCAAAGGAGAGTAAGTCTGATGAGATGGCAGAGGCTATCTTTGGGCCCACTTGGCATCTCTATTTGCCCAATCCTGCTTCTTTCCTGACTCTTTCACAGGAGCTGATCCCAAGAATAATCCTTAGTAAACCTCCCAACCACTGAAATTGTCTGGCTCTGCTTCTTCTGACAATCATCTACTGCTTTAAATGGAAAATTAGTTAATTCCAATAACTGGTTGACTTTCTTTCACCCATTTCATGGAATCAAAGTTAAACTCTTGGAAGTTCATTCTGTCATACTGTGATTACTGTTGTGAATTCAGTTAAGAAGTTCACTGGTAAAGGTAAAGTTACTCGTTTTGTGGGGAAAATATGAATACAAATTTTGGTGGAGCATGGCATCATTGTAAAAACAATATCAATAATTAAGAAACTCATGACACAAATATCATGCTTGGAATTTGTTGCGGTGTACTCTTAACTGAGGGGCTGGCAAATTTGTGTCTTGGAAAGTGCCAGATAGTAAACATTTTAAGGCTTTGCAGGCTGCATGGTTTTTGATGCAACTCCTCAATTCTACTGTTTAGTGCAAAAGCAGGAATAGAAAAATCCATAACAAAAGAGCATGGCTATGTTCCAATAAAACTATATTTACAAAAACAGGCAGAGTTCCAGATTTGGCCAGAGGGTTGTAGTTTGCCAACCTCTGCCCTAATTCGTCAGCATCCAAATGAGCTCTAAAATTTTATCAATCAAAATAGAACTTATGCTTAAAATTTAAAAATATATTTGTACAAACCTGTAAAAATACAGAAGGTAAAAATTTTATTTTAGTGAAACTGAGGTCTTATCCAAAAACTACAATAGCAGGGCTCATAGTATCTCTTTGTATCCAACATTGATCATATTTTATGTGTTTGAACATCTAAATAACTATTTTTCATATTAAGTGTCCTAAAATGGTATTAAACTTATTTTTAAATGACTTCTCTAAATTTTGACTGCATTTTATTCCAAATTAGTTTGAAAAAAAATTTTTTTTTTTGAAAATTTTAATCAACATGTTCATAAATGGAGTACCAAAAAGTCCACTGTCTTGAGGCTTTTAGCATATTACAATAACTGAAAACAAAGCTTGCAAGCAAGCGGATATTGAAATTTATCCTTGTAAAAGCAAGAGGGAAACTGAACAGGTTGACTTTTTAGAACTCAATGGACAAGATTTAATTTTGAAATTTAAAATTGCACTTTTGAGTAGCTCAGTTTGTGGGAAGAATCTTTTGATGGAGCTATTTTTAATTGAATATATATATATATCTTGCATCAAAATAAAATGAAATTGAGAAGGCCTATGATTTTCCATCATATAAGTTTTGTGAAACATTCAAGAGAGTTATGAATAGTGACAATTTACTTGACAGGTTTTATCCTGTAAGAATATTTGTTAAAGAAAGATACTTTAAATGAAGGGGAAAATTTAATATCTATAAAAATTTGGGCTAAAATACTTATACATTTAAAAAAATAACAAGTTTCCCCATGCAGCAGAATGTTTCTGATCTTATTAGGTAATAGCATTAATAGGGACAGTTTTTCTTCAATTAAAAGATCATATCTAACAGAAAAGAGACAAGAGTACCAAATTTATTAATCCTTAAATGCAAATTTGAAAAATATTGCAGGCAATTAAAAAATAAAAATAATTATGCCATATAGAAAAATATAATCTTGAGAAAAATACCAATAAGCAGTATTAAAAATGGACACAGCTAAGAATGATTAAAGTGGATGAATAGGTACACTAACAATTATCCTACTTATATTCTTTTGGTAATATGATCACCATAAAAAGAAGCCTTTAAAAATTTTGCTTTATTTTATATAGTATTGTATTTTAGAAAGAATTTAATTTTTGGAAGATAGTTTTGAATAGAACTGCTTTATAATAAACTTTAAATATATAATAAAATTTAAAATAATAAACCAATTTGCAGTCAATCTATATATCTTAAATTATATAATTTTAATTGATTTTAGTGTGTGTCCCTTTTTATTCTCAAAACTATCTAATATGAATTATGTGTGGGGTGCCTAGCTGGCTCAGTTGGAGGAGTGTGTAACTCTTGGTGTTGGCGTTGTGAGTTCAAGCCCTATGTTGGGTGTAGAGGTTACTTAAATAAAACTTAATTTTTTTTTTTAATTATTTGCATCTTTTAACACTGATCAACAAAACCAAAGGATCTTCTTTAGAATTAATGCTGTCTTCATGGCAAAGAATGGGAGAATTTTAATAATTTTCATTAAATATCTCTGATCATATTACACATTTTATCTAATCCTCACAAAATCCTGCTTTAGATATTTTCTCCATTTAAAATCCAAAGAAAACGAGGTTTAGAAAGGTAAATTGCTGAAAATCACACAACTATTAATTTGTAAGGACAGAATTAAAACTTTCCTTTACGGGGCGCCTGGGTGGCTCAGTCGGTTGGGCGTCTGCCTTCGGCTCAGGTCATGATCCCAGGGTCCTGGGATCCAGCCCCGCATCGGGCTCCCTGCTCAGCGGGAAGCCTGCTTCTCCCTCTGCCCCTCCCCCTGCTTGTGTTCCCTCTCTCGCTGTGCCTCTCTCTGTCAAATAAATAAATAAATAAAATCTTAAAAAAACACAAACTTTCCTTTACTTATCTCTAAAGTCCAAGCTCTCAATTTTTAGGCTATAATTTAGATGCCAGATATTCATCTTACTATTAAACTCATGTTTGTTAAATGAACTGATTATAAAATTGAAAAAATATATTTTTTAATATTTATTAATACCCAGAAATAACTTTAGTAATACTTTGGGTTATTTCCTCAATGATTTCTCTATGCATGATTGTATTTATGTGATTGAGATCATACAATGTACTACATCCTTTAGCCTGAGAGAAGAAACAATGTAATTAACAATTGACACTAAACATCCAAATAGCCTTGGAATGTAGTCCTTACAACAACTTAGTCTTATTCCATTAAGTGCTGATTTTGCACCTCTAGAACCTCAGAGAATGGCCTTAACAAAAGAACCCTCCCTTATACTACATAGGTGAGCAAACTGCATACAGAATATTTAAATTGCACTAAGCTCCATTTGTAGGTACCTTTCATTAGACCATAAATTTCTTGAGGGCAGAGACCATGTTTTGCTGAAGTTTGTCTGAGCTTTACAGGACAGCTACTCAAATTTATTAGGACTTCAAAATGATTTGTGTAATTGAAATACATTTTGCCATCAGAGAAAGCTTTCATGGTACATGTAAGTAATGGTGAAATTCTTGTACAGCTGAAATATGCAATTAGAGGAGGGTCTGGATGGAACAAATTGTAATATGCTATCTTTTTAGTGTTACTTAGGATGAAGGACTGGTGACAATATGAAGAATTTTTTTGTGTGTGTGGAATAAGAAGTACTTCTCAAATGCAATCTGACTCTGGACCTTTATAACGATGACTGCTTCTTCTATATGTAATAAAGAATTCTTAAGCAGTCATCATTATGAGTGATATTTATAGTCATTTTTACCTTTCACTGTGAATAGCGGAAAAAGAAAAATATCCTTTTGGTTTGTAATGATATGTTGCTCAATTTGGCATTTAGCTCTGGTTTGTACTCACGGTAATAATCAGGCGGGAATAAGAGCTTGCTTTTATATAATGTCGATTATATTCTTTCCCAAGTCTCCATAGTTTTTCAACAATTTTTATCTTAGATATTTTTACATCAAGATTGTTTTTATTATTTGTGTTAATGTTCTCATTTTATTAATACTGAATTAAGAAATTATTTTATGAATTATGAATTCAATAAATTCATCATGAATTTATGTGTTATGAAGAGACTTTAGACATAGGTTCTTGTGATTTTACTGGGGGAGGCAGACTGACTGGGTTCGATTGTAACTCTGCTTTCTTATTTGTTTGAGCCTCAGGTTCCCATTCGTAAGAGAAGAGATAACTGCCTCTTAGTGGTACTTTGAGCCTTCTATAAGGTAACAGGCGAAGACTGAGCCAATGGGCTAGCACATAATACATTTTGTCACAAAGAAAGTCGTTTTCCTTCCCTTTCCTGAAAATGCAAATGCAAGGAAAAGAAAAGAAATATAAAAAATAAGGACTGCAAGCTTTTAGAAGATGCATATTCCAAAGAGATAAAATCTATAATAAGTATGCAGAATTCCTTAAGTATCATCTGTGTTGAGACATACTTTTTCCTTGGGTATCTACAGGAAGGGTTGTGAGATAGAATTCATAACCCCAGATGAGGAAGGGGAGCCATAGAGAACATAGACAGGAGTCAGCTCCAATCAGCGGACACACCCTCTACAAAGAGGTCCTGTCTTAGGCCAAATTCTATGGATACAAGTGCAGATTACAGGAGCTCTGCCTTCAGGGGAAATGCAATTCATTAAGAGGGCTATTCACGCCCAGGCTACTAGGCTGTAGAAAGGACTGCTTCCTAATACAGCGGGAGAGGGCTGGAGAAGGATTGCAGGTTTCTGAGCTGAGCCCTGAAGGGAAATTTGGAGTTAGCTGGGCAAAGAAGATGCATTCAAGTCAGTGAAAGGAACAGGAGCAAAGGTAAGAGAGTGTGGTTGTTTCAGCCAAAAACAACTGTGTGTCTGGAGCTTAAAGATCATCTGAGGGGTGACAGAGGTGATGTTGGGAGAAGGTGGGAACCAGAGACCAGATCATAAAGGATCCTCTCAGGCATTCTGTGGTTCTCCTCACACATAAATGCTTACAGTTCCCTGAATATACATTCTCTCTCTTAACTATGTAACTGGCCTTCCTTTCCTTCCTCTGTTCCTGTGGTGCATTCCTCCCTCAGGGTCTTTGAACTTGCTGTTTCTTCTTAGTATCTCTTCTGGATTTGGTTGTGGCCGCCTCCTTCTGACTGGTCCCATCTCAAGGCAAATGTAACCTGCACATACCCTTTACGGATGTTTCTATGTCTTAATAGTTTACCCCAACACCTCTCACATCCCATTGCTCTGCTTTCTTTCTCAGAATGCTTGCCATGATTGGAATTTGTATCATACACTTTCTTGTGCACCTCTGTATCAATCCCCCCAATTACAAGGATAGTGCCAAAAAAGTGGGGACTTTTTTTATCCTGTTCACTTCTGCAATGCTGGTACCTAGAACTGTGCATGGCAAACATCAACACTCAAGAAATAAATCAAAGGTTTTTCTTCCGCTGGAAAGTCCCACCATTTCTACATCAAGCCAATTCCAACTTCAAGTGGTACCTAGGAATCTCTTTTGCTTTAGTCTCACCTACTTTTCAATGAGCATATTTTCTTACTTTATGCTGAGAGAGCACCTTGCGCATATTTCTGTCTTGTCCCTGTCATACTGCACTTAGTCGTCTGTTTGCTTGTCTCTCGCCTATTTTATTTTTGAACTCTCTGAAAGTGTTACAGGATTTTGTGTCCCCTTAGTGTCCACGGTTCTTGGTTATACCGCTTCAAAGAATGAAGAGGCAGGGCAGACAAAGAGTGGTGGGCAGCAAAGCAAAGTTTACTGAGCAAGAGTGTAAAGCTCCCGGAGAGGGAGGGGGACCCGACTGGGTTGCCCCCAGAGTTTCTAAGTTTAGGGGTTTTTATGAGCTCTTTTGCGGAACTTTTTTTTTTTTTTTTAAGATTTTATTATTTATTTGACAGAGATAGACGAACACAAGCAGGGGGAGTGGGAGAGGGAGAAACAGGCTTCCCGCGGAGCAGGGAGCCCGATGCAGGGCTCGATCCCAGGACCCTGGGATCGTGACCTGAGTTGAAGGCAGACACTTAACAACTGAGCCAGGTACCCCATCTTTTGTGTAACTTTCTTAAGGCAATCAGTGTGTGCTGAGTTGTGCCAATCAGGGCTTTGGTCACGTATCTCTCTACCTATTAGGTTAGTGTCCAAATGCTGATGGTCTTTTGTTTTTTGTTGATCTGGGGGCTTAAGTCTTAACTGCCCCTTGCCTGTAATATTGACAAATGCTTTTGTGGTTAAAGGTCTTATTTTAGGATGTTTTGCAGAAGTCATTTCTGCAAAGGCTGCAAAACAGAAATGTCAGTGCAGTCCTGTCTAAGCTGCAAAGCAGGATGTCAGTGCTATTTTACTTTAGCTGTCCTGACTCCATATCTTCTTGTTGGGAACCCTGGCCCTGACTACCTAACTGTCTAACTAACTCCTAACAAAAACATGATCAGCTGGTTCTTCTATTACCAGATGTCCAGCACAGTGGCTGAAGAATTGTAGATGCCAAAATTTTTTTTTCTTGTTACTGAGTGACGGTGACTAAATGAAGGTGGATGGTAAAGGATTGGGGCAGAAGTAGGAGAGCAGATAGGAGCCTCTGGCATCCACTGCTAGGAATCACAACTTCAAAAGTATCCTCCCATGTGCACAATAGGTATGCACAAGGATGACCATGATTTATAATAGTGAAAAATGGAATCATGCCACATTCTCATCAGAAGGTTAAATTACATATCCTGCATCACTTATAATGGAATTAGCTATTAAAAATATCACATGCATCTGTGGTGTCTAAATGGGGTGTCTTGATCGGATGGGGACCCCCAAATGTGGGGCAACAATCAGGTGCAGGCTGGTGGCATGGGTGGTAAAAGGATTCACCCGAGGCAGAACAAAGGAGATCGAGGTTTACTGAGTAAACCACAAGGGAGTGGTGGGCAGGACAGCGGAGGAGAGATTGTCTGCTATGAGGCAGTGGGTGGGGGCCATTTTTAAAGGAGGAAGATGAGGAGGTATGGTGACATATGGAATCTAACCTTTTTGAGAGCTGTACCTAGATGTAAGTAGCTCATGGGTCAGCTAGGGCCTATGGATATTTCGGGGTGGGCCACCTGATGGGCCTGTTTCTATTCAGCCAGGTAGTCACTGTGGCCCTTTCTGCGTTCCATTGCAGAAAGGAGCCTCAAGGCTCCCCCCTGACATACCGACAATGACAAATCTTTGGCATTTGGGCAGAGGTCTAGTCTTCAGTAGCTTCTTCCTGCCAAATGAGGGGCAGAGAGATGTCCCTACCCCAAACCTGCCAGTCTATCAGGGGTTCTGTGCAGTTATAGATCAGAGCATGGTATTATATTAATGTGCTGATAGGCAATTTGAGTGGAATTCCTTGGTGGTCAGGTCCATGGGATTTGGGGAGGGGTAGAGTAATTAGGAGTATTGAGGCCAGGGGTCCTAAGGGAAGGAGTCAGGATAGCCATGAACAGGTTTCTTTGCAGGAAAAACATCCTTGTGTTGCATGGTCTGGAAGGCAGAAACCAAATGAAAGTTACAATAAGAAAGACAAAGCTTGGGCCGAAAAGGGGTGATGATTGTATTATGAAAGCAGAACATCAAGGGGGAACAGCTCCAGTTAAGTTATGATTTCTGACCAAATAAATTCGGAGGAGTCACCCTGAAGGAAAAGGTCGAAAATGAAGTCTTGGAATTAGGAAGGAGAAATCGTGACAGTTTTAGGAGGAAAAGTATTCAGGGAGTTTTTCTACGATAATATCAGAGAATAATTGAGTCTCCTTTGAATAGATCTCCAGTGGGCTAGCACCTGTACTTGGCTGAGGGCTTCTCATCTGGGGTTTTATTTTGGAAAGAGGAATCCACAGGGAGAAGCTGTGAAGGACCTACTCCACAGAGGCTCAAATGGCTTTTTGTCTTGCAAAGAGTCTTAAGGTATACCAAATCCCTGGATGTAAGTTTTGGATATATTTACCTAAGAAAGAGGGGTCAGGTTTTGGATTGTACTAGTTTTGGTGGTCATTAAAGGTGGAAACAGTTTGCCCTAGGGAGATCCTTTGATAGTTGACAAAAATCTTCCCCCAGTTCAGGAGTTTAACCAACCGTTAAAAGAGAGGAATTGGTTAAAGCGCCAATTTGAGTATTCATGTCTTCTAGTAACCCTGTCACATTTTTGTGGTAATCTGGAGTATATACAGAACACTCTGTTTTAATAAAGCATAGGTTCCTCCTTGAGCTGCAGTCAGGATATCAAGGGCCATTTTGGTTTTGGAGGGTCAGCTTTTGAATCTGTGGGTGACTGCATGTCAAGCTTAGTTAAAGGCGCTGCTGTACGCTTGGCTAAAGCCTCTACTTGCAATTTTGTATCAATAGAGGCTGCTCCTAGAATAAATATGGCTAAGGGATAAAACGAGTCACTGGCAAATGGTAGGAGATAAGGGCGTCCCCAAGTGTATCACCTAATCCAATCACAGGGAAACAGGGGCCATCCATTATCTCTACAAGTCCATAGTTAACTCCATAGAGTGGGGTACACCCTGGCTTTTAGGGAATGATTTTGGTCATTCCAGCCAAACAGAATTGGTCAAAATGCTAAGTGCGTTATACTATTGTTGGGGAATCAATCCCATTTTCCAGCTGTTCAAATAATCATATGCCCATGGGGTCCTGTTATTATCCCCACAGAACAAGCATGAAGATAGGCTATACACGAACTGTTGTGGCAGTTTCTCTTAAGTTTACCTCAAATTGTCTAGGCAACATTCAAAAACAATCAGAGCTAGAATTTAACATCCACAAAGATGTGTTATTGAAACAATTTTTTCTCTAAAAATCACCCTCATTTCCAGAGATAGCCAAATTAACACTAATTTCTTTGCAAAACAAGTCCAATTTTTAACAAACTTGGCCTAATTACATACATAAGCTCAGCAGGAATAGAGATTGGCCATAGAGATCTCTCAAAATATGCTTTGCTGGACTTTTTTTAAGGAATCTCAAACTTTTAGTAGCCTCTCTAGGCCAGTAGCCAAGCCAAGTGCTTGCCCTCAGACATGCCTGCAATACCTGTAGATTTGGGCAAATTCCTCTTTTCAAGGTCCCCAAATATCCTGAGGTTCCTGCACCTGCCAGGAAGTGACATTCTTTACTCCCCTGGTGAGGCTGCTGGGAACTGTAGAAGCAAGGTATCAGGCCAACATTTTCCAGGGACTTTAATGGCTCCACGTTTCATAAAATCAGCCTTAGTTCCTTAAAGCTATTTGGTCATATGTGAGTCTATGCATGTCTCTCCTACCAGTCAAAGCCTTGGTAAGATAACCAGTGCTTTTAATGGTGTCCTGTTACAAGGAAAACAGATTCTTATTGAACTTATGCAAATGACCATGATTGCCATGAAAGAAAGCTTACTGAGACTTTGAATTTCAGAGGGTTCAGGTAGAGAGAAAAATTAAATGCTTCAGTTTGTTCACAAATATTGTATCATATTTCTGTAAGTCATAAAGAGCAAACATTAAGAGAGTCAGCAATGTTTCAAACAAGGGTCACAGAAACTATAATCATTTGTCCCAATTCATTTAGTCCCATGTTACTAATTCTTTTTCAGTTTGAAAGCAGCTTTTTAGTTAGTTCTGGAAATTCTCACCCATTTCAGTTTTCTAATCTTAAAGATATCAAATACCTATTATTTATCAAAAGCTCTTTTTATGAATCTCCTTGAAGACAAAACTCATTTTGCAAGAGAATAAGAACAATTATAAATGACAAAAAACTCAGAAATGGACATGGTTAACGATCTAATAGGAGAGTTCACTATGATGCAATTGGCAAGGAAATTCAGTTATTTTTGTGACATACAACATTTCAATAATCAGAATATCGAGTGATGACTTTATACCCGAAGGTAATATACCAAATAAACAAGCCTAAATCGTCAAAAAGACTGTCTATAATTTTAAATCTTGGGGAAGTTTGTTAAAACCTTATAAAGTTTTAAAGCACAAGCCTAAATAGGATTATGGATCATTAAAGACCTGATAAAGATAAAATATGGAAATTGGTTTTTCTGGGCAGGCAAAGAGAAAACAACTTTGTTTACATTTTCTTATCAAGAGCAGACCAACAATTCAAGAAAACCTGTCTTTTTAACAGAGAGAAAGCAGAATTTCAATTTTATACTAGTAGACTTTTTAAATCCATTCACTTTAATCTTAGTCTGTCCTAACATATGGAATTCCTGTCCAAAGATTTCCCTTCACAAACCTTCTACAACTGTCCTTTTCCTTCAACAAAAATGATCTCCATTCCTTATATCTTTCTTACACAGAGTTGCTTCCCTTATTTCTATCAGTCTTAATTACATTTAGCAAAATTTTAACTCTTGGAAGCCTTAGTCTCTAGTGAAAACTAAGTAGTAACCAATTGTGAACTGTCACACAAGAATTCTTTAGATGGCAAATTTATGAATCAATTAAGCACAAAGCATATTTTCCAACAGACCCACCCAAATATCCTTAGTTTCTTTGCAATACGAAATCAAAAGTACAAACCTTATGTTTAGTAATCAATGCTTTAGTATTTCACCCTACTTGGAAAGACCTAGATGTCCAATGAGTTCAATCCAGTCTATCATCCAAGCAAATCTTTGAAGTTTCAGGTCACCAAAGGCTTTGAAAGCTATCCTAACAATTACCCCTGAAAACTTTGAGACAGACAAAATTAACCCTCATTTTTAAGTCATCTTTTTGCTAACAAATGGCAAAAGATAACTCAAGCTTATTTGACCTTCAGTAATCCTTAGTAGAATAATGTTTCAATTAGTTTAAGTGCCAAATTATGTTCCACCTGGGTCCACTTAAAAGCCAATTTGTTCCCAATTGTCAGGTTTACGGGGCACCAGTGGGTAAATCTGAAATGGGAGGTGTATGCAAGGACACACCGAAGGGGCGGGGGCGGTGGAAGCAGAAGAGGCGAGGCCCTGCCAGAAGGCAGAGAAAGAGAGTTCCTAGTTCTAAACCTCCTCAGCTCCCCGGAAGAGCAGATGCCGTTTTTTTTTTACCAAAGTGGAAATAGGCCATCCTCATGGGGCCAGAGAAGACAGGGAATTTCCTTGAAACAAAAGGAATTTTGGCAGCTGCTTAGGAATATTCCTTAAAGTCCCCAAGCCAAGGTAGACAATCATAGTTGGCTCCAATGATCACAGCCATTAACCTGGGAAATGGAGGAGGGAGGAGCCCCCACATCTGTGAGGAGAAGGAACAGTGAGAGAGTCAGTGTGCAATATTGTTGGGAGATGGCTGGTCATCAGCCAGACGCGTTCTGCAAGAGGCTCTTAGGTCAGGGTCCTGATTTACAGTCATGAAACTGAGCAAGACACATATGGGACTTCTGACCATTTGGAGGAGTTCTAGCAAAGGAGGCGGAAAACAGTATTAAGAAGTGAGAGTTCTGTGGGAGGGCCATGCCTCTTGATCTGGGAGTTTGTATTGAGGCCACTGGGGGTTCAAATGTGTTCCAGCTTTTAAGAACACAGCCCAAGGGTGAGTTCCAAGGAAGAGAGGGGGTGGGAAAGACTGGCTGCCAGTTCTCAAAGGGGCGACCCGCCAAAGGGAATGGAGCTCTGATTTATGGTCACGATTTCCGTCAGGGCATCCAGCTGCCCTGAAAAAGGACCAGACCTATACGAGGCGACAAACTCTTCTGGTTGCATCCCACCACGGACAGGAGTCGTGGCAAATACGAGGCAACTGGCTTTTGGGGTGTCCCACCATCTGGGGTGTCCCACCAAGAAGGTGGCGGCAAACGTGGCATGGCACTTCCTGTTGGGGCGTCCCCTGGCGACAGGGCCGACACCGGTTTGGCCAGACGTGGTAGGAAAAAGGAGGGGAGGACTCACCGCTCAGCCTCCGAACACGTCTGCCCGCAGGTCAAGTAGCGGCTGGATTCCCGGGAACCGAGGAGAAGGGGCGGAGGCGGGAAGAGGCCGGCGGCTGAGGGCAGCCCGCTTCAGGAAAGGGGCCCTTCCAGCCCGTAACGGGTGCGGATTGGCCCTGGGTGAGCTGCCAATTGCGCCACACCTGGGGGGACGCAGTGAGCGAAGGAAAGACGCCCTTCGCCCTCACAGGCGCAGAGAGTGACCTGCTCGCGCTCAGACCTTCAGACCACACCAGGGAGCCGCCCTGGCCGAGGGCCTTCAGTTGTCTGAGGAGTTCTAGGGTTAGACCCCCCAAAGGGCCGAAAAGAGAGAGGAGGGAAGGGTCCCTCTGAAGAGCAAAAGGGGAAATCCCTCACCTCTTCGGCAAGGGCGGCTGGCTGGTTCCCTCTGGGGCTTCGGATCCTCACCAAGCTGTAACCTCCGCAGAGGTGGTCAGTTCCCCAAGTGGGTCCACTGAGGGAAAGTTCGGAGAAGTTCCCAGGGAATTCGGGAGAGCCCTGGACGGGCAAAGGCTCCTCGTGCGGGGGGCCACAAAGTCTTCCCTTTCGGGCCACCAAATGTGCTGCCTAAATGGGGTGTCTCTCCATCAGATGGGGGGCCCCCAAATGTGGGGCAACGATCCGGTGGAGGCTGATGGCCTGGGTGGTGAAGGGATTCACCTGAGGCAGAACGCAGGAGATAGAAGTTTATGGAGTACACCGCAAGGGAGCCGGGGCAGAGCAGCGCAGGGGAGGCTGTCTGCAAGGAGGCAGTGGGAGGGGGCTGTTTTTAAAGGGGAAAGGTGAGGTATGGCAACACACGGAATATTCCTTCTTCTGGGAACCGTGCCTAGTTGTAAGGAGCCCATTGGTCAGTTAGGGCCTATGGATATTTAGGCGTGGTCGCCCTGTGGACCTGTTGCTATTCAGCCAGGTGGTCACCGTGGCCCTTTCCGCATTCCATTGCTCAAGCCTGTTTGCCTGAAAGCAGCCTCTGTAGCATCCATATGTACTGAAATGGAAATTTCTCCAAATCTTTTATATAAAGCATGTTCCCATTTGGGTAAAACAAACCCTATATCTTTGCATCTGTACATGCATATGCATGCAATTGGAAGGAACAAGAACTAATGGGGCACACACCAAATGCTTAATAGTGGGTATACCTGTGGGAGGAGAGAGATTGGGTGGAATAAGGCAGTATGGAAAGAGACCATTTACCCTTTGTACTTTTATTGGATCTTTTACAATGAGAAAATGCTTATTAATTATGAATTAAAAACAAGGAATCTCTGTTACTAAAATGGGCAAGAAGTTATGAGGATCTGAAATACGACAATGACTGGGAGAAAACAGCATCCTTGAGATCTGTAGGAAGTAAAAATGACAGAACTTGGTGAATAATTAGTTGTAGGAAATGAGGGAGAAGGAAAAGTCTAGGGTGACCAACATTTCAAGCTTGGATGCCTAGGTGAGTGGTGGTATCATCCACTGTGTCAAACAAGACAGAGAATAGTGGATTTAGATGAGAAGATGTATTTAGTTTAGGCAGGTTGAGTTTGAGGTGCTTCTGCAATTTCCAAATGGACACATTCACTAGTTGAGTACATACAGGTCTGGAGTACTGGAAAGAGATTGGGAATAAAAATGCAGATTTGGGTCAATCAACACAGATGGGATATTGAAGCTTGAGAGTAGGCGAGTTTTCCCGGCAGGGGTGGTTAAGCGGAGGGGGGAACTAAATGCAAAATTGGGAATCTGTCTCTCCAATCCTCATCTCCTCTGAAAGAGTTCCTGGCCTTCAACAGATTTTTTAAAAGAGGTTTATAACTCAGAAAGGCTGAGATAAATTCAGAATGGAAAACAGCTGAGGGTAAATCCTGAGGAAAGGTGACATTTTTAATGAGAAGAGGGAACAAGAGAAATGATGAAGACTTAGAATGACTTGAATTTTAGGAGAAGAACAAGGACTTAAGGATATTAAGGAAGTCAAGGATATTGAGGTGGAGAAAAGTTCAAGAAAAAGGTCAAAACGTGAAATTCTGCAGGGAAGCCCACTAAATGAAATCTTCCTGCAAAGGAGAAAATAGGAACAATTTAAGGTTATGTCCTGGCAAATAAATATCAATCTCATTGATCAAGAGAAATAAAACAGCAAAGAGGAGGGATGTAAGATGCCTATTTATTTACAAAATATCCTATCTTGCCTTGATATTTTGTTCATTTTTTTTGAAAGCTCTGGAAATTATCCAGCTAGACTAATGGTCTATGATTCTGAGCCAAAAATTAGAGAGCTTTCAGATGAGAAATACTCATTGGAAGCTGTTATATAGTAACGTGTATTTTGTGTAGTGAAAGCATGTAATAGCCTCCAACAAACATTTCCTATAGAGATGTTAATTTGTCACTGTACTATGTACATTTTATTATAGACATATATTACTAAGTAAGTACAGTCTCCTAAAAGCTGGTAAGTGGCAGAGCCAGAATATAAACCCTGGGAGGTTTGGCTCTAGATGTAGATTATTAACACCTGAACCATTCCTTCAATAGAGGAGTGACTAGAGGTAATGTTACTAATCCAGTAACTATCTGGTAAATCAGATTGCTTCCTAAGGTTTTTCTGTGGAAAGTGATATTTCTTTTTCTCTTTTTTTTTTTTTTAAAGCCTTATTTATGTAAGTAATCTCTACCCCTAAGGCAGGGCTCGAATTCATGACCCCAAGATCAAGAGTCTCATGTTCTTCGGACTGGGCCAGCCAGGTGCCTCGGAAAGTGATATTTCAAATAGCGTAACGCTGGGACATACAAATGTCTGAAATACTTTCTCCTGGATGCCTAAGGCCTAGAGTCTTTGCAGGGCTTAGAGAAGGAGGCAATGAGCGAGGCTGTGGTGCAGGGAAACAGTGCCTAGACAGCAAGCCTTTGATTCACTGCACAGGATGCTGATTGACTTGGAAAAGGGTTCCTTCAATTTAGGCTTGAGTTACCCTGACGTTTAGTTAGGAAAATTAGCCCTAAAATTGTAACGGAAATTCCATTACTCATTTCAGGTATCCAATTAGATTTCATTTTTGCATTTTCCTGTCTTCTCCCAGCCTCCCATAGTCTCCCTCTACCGTGTACATTCTCTCCACGACTTGACATTTAGTTGGTATGATTTATACACATTGAGAATCTGTCTCTTAATCTTTAATATCCTGAGTCATGCTGTGGTGTGGAAACTATAACTGTTACAAAGAACAGATGATCTGTGAGTCAGAGATTTCTGCCAAAGAGAAACACAAAGCCCTTTCATGAAAATAATAAAGAAAAAAGGACAAAAAGGGAAAAGAGAGAAAAAGAGCCCTTTGTTATCAAGCCACCCAGTTTCTTGCCTACCTACGAATCAACTTCAGCAGAGGGGGTGCTCAATTCCTTCCCAGTACAGAGTGAGAAATTTTCTACGTCCAAGACAGGAATCCAAAGAGGAACTAAATGAGATTTTCTCTACCAGGTTCAGACAGCATCCCTGGAAATGTTCCTGCAGCTGAAGATGTTCAGACAGCCCAGCAAAACGTATTTTCCTTTTGATTTAAAGTAAAAATTGAAATGACTAAACCTTACCTTGTTGCATGTCTTCATGTAGCCTCTCATAATTTGGGGTCTCTACTGGAAATGACATAAACCTTGGTGATAAGAGAGAGATTTGACACATGTCATTAAAACGTTCATTTTTAGACAAGCTCTTAGCCTTGTCATGTCAAACTTTTTCATAAATCTAGTTCACCAATTTTGGTTTTCATTTTTTTCTTTTTAAATCACCCAGTCATTAGTGAAAAAAAAGCAGAAGAATGAATGCATGATTAGAGGTGCCAGGATTTGTAGAAATGTGCAGCAATATGCAATATCATAGAAGTCAGTATCTTTCTTAAAGCACATATTCTCACATGGATTTTGGTTGTAAATATATATCTTTAAAATTTTCAGTGTCAAGTTTGATCTGTTCCCAAGTTCTGTAATAAAATTGACACTAAATTTGTTCAACTGTGGTTGCTTTCCAGATCATTTCATTTCTGTGATCGAACAAAGAAATTTTCTTTTTGATGAAAAATGGAGCTCTCATTGTTGGAATTTCTTTTTCATATTTATTCTATGTATTATTTAAGAGAATATGGAAAATTTGGGAATAATGATTTCCAATCTCCTTTTTCCAAAACTGTACATCTCAGTCCACAAAGTACCAGGTTTGAATATCTGAATTTCGCTATAGCAAATTAATCTGGCCTTAGGAATTTTTAAAGGTGCATGAGAGATTATAGCTTTAATCTGGCAAATCTCTTAAAAACAAGATATGTCAAGTGGAGTGGGAGGAAGAAAAAGTTGGCTTCTGGACTGAGAATAGAGTGAGAAGCCTGGGGGAGAGCTGCAAAGAGATGATGGTGTCTAGTGCTTCCAGTCTTTTCATGAGGCTCAGCAACATCTCTGCCTTGGCATTCTGTTAGATTTCTCTGCCGTCCTATAGTGCCTCTGGCCAGTTCTGGAGTGTTTCTTTTGCTAGCTGTTCCCCACTTGCCAAAGAATCTCATTAATACACTGCAGGATAGTCTCCAAGAATGTCTAAGTACCTTCTATTGTGACTCTCCAAGACTTCTGGGTAACTGATCTGATTCTGGTTCTACAGTAATGAATTCATGAATGCACCTGTCAGAAGCTGTATTGCATGGGGAGGTGCAGAGTGATGGATGAGGCTTGTTCCAGCTTCTGTGTTCTGTGTATGGGACACTGGCACTTATTATGTTCCTGGTGTTACCTTATGCTTCAGTAACTGCATCAGGCCCTGGAATGGTGGTCTTGAGCATTTTTCCAGGTCAGACTCCAGCTAAATATATATAAGGATTGGCTTGCAGAAAACTAGTTCAGAGTCTGATTAACTCTTACTCATATCATATATTATTGTCGACAACTATTCTGTATCTAGGGTCTACAAGCACATTCTTTTACTGGCTCTTGCTTTTACACCTCCTTATTGCCCTGATTTCTGTCTGTACCATTTAGATGAGTAAGTCTTATTTTTTCATCTCTGGGGTCTTTTCTGGCAACCTAAGCCTACTTTTCACATTTGTCATTACACTAATCACACATATGAAGGGAACTTTGTTCTTCTAACTCTTTAAGGTAGGTGATTTGTGATCACCTGCTGAACCTCACAATGAATTCATTATATATTTAGGGTCTGGACTTAACAGAAAATCTTCACCAATGCTCCCTGATCCTTAGAGACAGAAGCAGATCCTCTTTTCTTCTCTTTTCTGTACCATCTTGTATATACTTTTCTTTTATTGAATTTACTAATTTTTCTTTCCCTTCTAAGTTGTGAGATCTTTAAGAGCAAGTGATTTTATCTTCTTAATATTTGTATCTCAGGGCACCTGGGTGGCTCAGTCAGTTAAGCGTCTGACTCTTGATTTGGGCTTGGGTCATGATCTTAGGGTCGTGAGATCAAGCCCCATACTGGGCTCCGTGCTCAGCAGAGAGTCTGATTGAAGATTCTCTCTCCCTCTCTCCGTCTACCCCTGCCCCCCTCATGCTCTCTCTCTCTCCCTAAAATAAATAAATAAATCTTTAAAAAAATTATATCTCTATGACATATCCCAGTCCCAGTCATGCACACAAGCATCCAACAAGTGTTGGTTTCATAAGGAATTGAATGAATGGATGAATAAATTAATGAAAAACTGACTACACACAAGTTCAGACTGAAAAATCATGGGGACCTTTAAATGTCTAATATCTAGTAAGAAGAGTCTCAAAAGACTATTTATTACCAAAATCATATCATCATCATAGGCTAGGACCAAACAATATTGCTTTTAACAAAAGAATAAACAATTTAAACCTCCCTCTAAACTAAATTTGTGAGAAGGCATTTAGTGATCTATAAATTATATATATATATATATATATATATATATGCTATGGAAAGGACTTTTGAATCCTTATTATGGATTTCTTGGGAAGCCTAACAAAAGAAAGGAAAGCTTTTTCCCTCTGACACTGAGGTAAGGTGTTGCGTGTGAGAGGGGGGTGAGGGGGAGGTGGGTGAAAGAGGAGAGAGACAGACTATGCATATGTATTTTCTTCTTGCGCATATAATCTTGATAAATTGATACTTACTAAAATCCAAATTTGTGGATAATCTTAAACAAAACAAACCATACTTTGTATTTGTTCCAAAGTAATAAGAAAAACATCTGCAGTTTTATTATTCTAAAATGTAAACAGTATCTTCAAAACATCTCTCTTATTAATCATTAGAGGTAATTAAATTCCCATAATGATACTCCACTACTTATATTGTTCTAGGTAAAGATGGATCATAAAATAAATACAATTTACATTGTAGAATAATAGGGTTGACCATCGAGTGTAACAAGCGGCAGGTTAATGAAAAAGGGCATGGATGTCACCCCTTTGCAAGACCATTAGAATTGCTTTTTTGATGTTTTGAAGCTGCTATTCCCTGAGCTATCATCAAACCATATCTGCATGTACCAAACTCATTTATTTCCTCCCAGCACTAATTTCTCACCTCTTCCTCTCCTCCACTTGCTCTGTCTATTTTTTTCTTTCTTTCATCTATCACTTATTCTCTTTAGAAACTGGGTACGTTTTTAGACCTAGAACTTACAACAAGAAATAAGAGCATGTTTTCAATATGCTCAGAGTCTAGCTAAAGAGAAATACGGTAAACAATCATTACAATTGAATTTCATAAATGCTCAGATAGTGCTATATACAGAGGAGGAAACACCCAATTGATTCAAAGACAGGATCAAGAAGGCATCACAAAGGGAATTCCCCTTGAAGTTTGACTTAATAAGAAGAGCAAATGCTTCTCTAGATGTTTCATTACTATCTTCCTAGTTTGTATTACAGGGACCGTAATAAATATATGCCAAATGATTAAGTAAATTAATTTTCTAGTTAGAGAATGTGATAAAAGGTATTCCAAGGTGATGGAGAAACATGTCCAAAAGCAAAGAAACAAAGAATCTGGTAAGTGCATAATGAGCCAAAAATGACAAAGAAAATGAAAATATTTGATTTTTTAGAATGATGGGATTATAAGTAATTTTCCTGCGGGTTATTTTTAAATGAAAGCTATGGTTTACATCATTTGTAGGAGCAAAATATTTTGCTTATTTTTTTTTAATCTTAGCTGTTTAAGAATTCTGTATTCTACTTTTTTCTCTCAGTTTGTATATCAAAAATATTTTCTAGGTTGCTACAAAGTCTTCATAATTATTTCATAAATGGATGTATAATATCAGAATTCCCTCATCACTTACCTAACCATTACTCTTGCTTTTTTAGTAATACAACTAAATCATAGTAAACGCCATCATCAGTATCTTTCCATTCTAAGGGCGGGGAAAGGAGAAGCAGTATGTGTGTAGTTCGGTGTGGGTTGCATTTACACAGTCTGCAGGAAGCCTTGTCTGGTTTGCATCCTCCAGATTTCCTGTAAAGCTACCAAGTGCTATGAAAAGCTCTGCAAAGAAGATATTATGTACCTGAATCATCTTCTCAACCCAAATCATATTTGGGTGGAGATTTCTCCAGCTGGGGATAATAGTAGACATCATAATAACCATTGAAATCAATGGCCTAAAGAATCAAGTGACACTGGAGAGCTGGTGGGCGTTTCCTCGCTCGGTGCCTCAGAGAGTGCGGAAGAGAAGGGCTCAGAGAGATGCACTGGGCAGCTCTGCTCCGGGCACCTTCCTCAGCTTGGCCTCCCCAGGAGTGTAACTAGCATAGTTGGAGGGACATGGATGACGGGAAGCCCCAAAAGACTTAGGGGCCGGGATGGTTAATTTTCTACGTCCTCCTGACTGGCCGAAGCCTGGACTGAACATTGTTCTGGGTGTGTCTGTGGGGGTGTTTCTTCAAGAGATTAGCATTTGAATCGGGAACTCAGTGAAGTAAATTGCCCTCTCCAAAGTGCAGGGAAAATACCCAGAGCTCTGAGGGTATGAATAGGAGGGAGGAAGGGAGATTTCACCCCTTTTCCCTTCTTCACTCCTTGAGCTGGGACATCTTATCTTTTCCTGTGCTGTGACTGAGCTTTACACTGTTGACCCTCCTGGTTCTCAGGCCTTTGGATTCAGACTGAATTTCATAACCACCTTTCCTGGGCTTCCAGTTTGCAGATGGCGATCTTGAGACTTAGTCTCCTCCATCATTCTGTGAGTCAATTCCTCATAATAAGTCTCTCTCTTTACCTAGATCTATACCTATATGTACATTTAGATCTACATCTACAGGATTGGTATAGAGATGGAGATAGAGATATGGTTCAGCTATAGGTATTGCCTAGGGTAGATGTAGTTATAGGTGTGGGTATAGGTATCTTCTATTGGGTCTGTTTCCCTGGAGAACCCTGGCTAATTCAGAGGTTTAGAGGGAAGATGGTGATCTTGGAGCAAGAATGGGGTGGGGGTAAACAAAAACTCTGGTGGGCCCATGAGAGGTTCCAGAAAATGCACGTGCAATGAGGAAATACTGAAGACCAAACAGCAGAAATTCAGTCCAATCAGATGCAGAGCTAAAACAGAGAGAACAGAAGCCCAGAGCACTGATGTGGCAGAGGTTAAGGGCAAAGGGCAGGTTCAGAAGGAAGAGGAAAGGGGTTAAGATGAAGGCTCAGTGAAATTATAAGGGGTCTAGTACAAATTGGTTGCTCTAGTCACTAGAGGTACAAAAGAGTTGTTTTGTTTGTCCTTTTTTTAGTGACATAATATAGGATAATAAAGCTGATTACAAATAAAATCCGGTACAGAGTCGCAGAACATGTGAGTTGAAAGTCACGTCTAATGATATTTGGTTCTTTTTTTTTTTTTAAAGATTTTATTTATTTATTTGACACAGAGAGAGCAAGAGAGAGAGAGAGAGAGACAATGGGAGAGGAAACACAAGCAGGGGGAGTGGGAGAGGGAGAAGCAGGCTTCCCACTGAGCAGGGAGCCTGATGCAGGGCTCCATACCGGGACCCTGGGATCATGACCTGAGCCGAAGGCAGACGCTTAATGACTGAGCCACCCAGGCGCCCCAATATTTTGATTCTTGACCAAAGTTGTGAGCTGGGCAAAGAAGGACTGTAGGTAGGTGAGAGAATTGAGTGCTATTCTCCATTTATAAAATGGCCCAAGTGTGTCACAATAATTTACTTTGACATCTTTTTTATTTTGGTTTTTAGAATGGGGGCCTCTTCCTCCAGAAATCCTCTTGTCTCCTCTGATGGGCATTTCTCATATTTTCCCATCACATCCCATACTTCAATTGTAATAGCAATTATCACATTGTAGTAGACTTACCTGTTTGTACTGGGTCATCTTTTTGTGGGTGTATTAGTTTCCCAGGGCTGTTGTAACAAAGTACCACAAGTTGGGTGGCTTAAAACAACAAAACAACAGAAATTTATTATCTCACAGCTCTGGAGGCTGGAAGTCTAAAATCATGGTGTCAACAGGGCCATGCCGTCTCTGAAACCTACAGGGGAGATTCTTTCCTTGTTACCTCTAGCTTCTGGTGTTTGCTAGAAATCCTCCTCATTCCTTGGCTTGGAGGTGCACCACTTTAATCTCTTCCTCTGTCATCACGTGACCATCTCTTCCTCCTCCTATAAGGACACCAGTCATGTTGCGTTAAGGGCCCACCCTACTCCAGTATCTTAACTATTTACACCTGCAATGATTCTAAGTAAGTTTGCATTCTGAGATGCTGGGATTTCAATGCTCTTTCTTTGGGGGGTGGGCACCATTCAACCCATACCAGTGGGCAAGGATTGTGTCTATTACAACTTTTACCTTTGGATGCCTTAGCAATTATCCACTGCCAAGCACATAGAACATGCTCAACAAAAAACTGATGAATGAATAAATGTATGAATAAGGGAATGAGTTTGTACTAAGAAATCACTTTCCATTCTTGGATAGAAGAAACTCATGTAGAGAGGGTAGAGGGTAAAGCTAAGGAACTCTAAGGCCCTCCCACTCCACAGTTCTGTGGTTATTTAGTCTCAATACTGGTTTGGCTTCAATTATTTAGAAAAGGTGTGTGAATAGTTACCTGCTTATGGATTACATCTCTGTAAACCCAAAACAGACAAGATGTATGTAAGTATAAAGAAATTCTTAGCATATTGAATTGTATGCTCATTGTTTGGAGTTTTAGGGGATTTAAAGGTCTTTGCCCTTTTATCTTAAGTTAACTTGTTTTTAGGTTATTTCGGAGAGGGACCAAAATCGGTTTGAGTTATAAGACTGACATCTTCTGGCTAACTCTGAGTAGTGCAGAAAGGTTGAAGCATCAGAAGGAAATGAATGGTCTTTCTGGGTTTAACTGTTGAACACTGGTAACAAAAAGAAAAAAGAAATATATATGGAAATAACAGAAAGCTATTCACAGATAGATAGATTCATTCTTTTTATAAAGAGAGAGTGAGCATATAGCCTAAAAGATATTTGGTGGAGTTTACCGGAATTGATTTTGGCCTTGAAGAAAGTGGGCAAGATAAAACATAAATGAACAGACCATCCAGGAAATGAGCATGAGGAAATACATTGATCGTAAATGTTCTTGATGAAAGATTAATGCTCCGAGTTCTTACAAGAGATGTGGGAAAGAGGTTATTGGATACTTTGACAATCAGACTATAGTTTTTGCTGTGGTCCAGAGGCAGAGTTAAGGTTAGATTCGAGAGGTCTGGGTAGGAGTTCCCATTTGTACCTTCTGGACCATTTATGATTGCCATGCCTTGCCCCAACATCAGGAACACCACCGGGATAACTATCCATTCCTTTATGAGAAAATGTGCTGTTGACATCCTTTCTGACCTAACTTTTCCTTCATTTATTGTTCTCCATGTCTCCAAATGGTTCCATTTTTCCTTTTATGATGATGCAGTGCAGAGCGCATTTCAGAGCACAGATGTGTCCTGGTGCCCCCGATGCCTCCCTGATAGCCGGATCGTTCCTTGCTACTATCCACCCTGAAAGGACAGGAAGAGAGAGAGAAAACAAGTGAAATTAATCAATTAAGCTACTGAGAGTTGCTCATATGTTGGGGGTGAGAGAGTAGAAGGGCTACAAAGTGGTAAGCAGGATGGACGGGCTTTCTGCCCTCAGGGAGCAGCAAAGACGGACGCAAGCAAAGCAATGAAAAGAATGAACAATTAGTTTCATTATTGCGGTAAGCGCTACCAAGGACATACAGGATGCTAGGAGAGTGTATAACAGGGAGTTCTGATCTAATATGAAAGGAAGGAAATGTTTTCCAGACAGAACATTTAGGCTGATATATAAAGAATAAATGTTCTTTAGCTAAAGAAAAGGATCCAGAGGCAGCATTGCAAACAGAGACAAAAGCATGTATTATGTCTCTTAGGCAAGAAAAGCGCATAATAAAAATCTTCTCATAGCCCTTTCTGTGTGCCAGACACAAATAGACACTTTCACATGTCACATTTGATCTCCATAATAACGAAACTGTCAAGTGAGTACCATCATTGCATCCATTTTACAGATGAGGAAACTGAGGCACAGATATATCACATAACTTGTCTAAGATCACGGAGCTAGGAAGTGGCCAAGTGAGGACTGAAACCTAGGCAGTCCAGCTCCAGAATCTGGGAGCATAAAGAGTGGAAGAAGGTTGGAGTAGCTGGACCTTGGGAAAGAAGGCAGAGAGAGGAACTTGAAGTTGGAGAGGTAGGCTGCGAGCTGACCCTGTTGGGCCTGTGGCCATATTGAAGAATTTGCTTTCTATCCTTCTAGTAATTAAGCATTGTTGACAGACACCCAGCAGGGAAGGGGCAAGGAGAACTTTGTCTTTTACACATGTCAGTCTGGACACAGTATAGACAGAGACCATGGCTGGTCTCCTGTGAGATCCACAGGAGGAAAATACCCTTGCTAAATTACCTCCATGTTTGCTGCCTTCTCTAACAGCGGCATTGCTGTTTAACAGTCCACGCTACACCATGAGAGAACAAAGCAAACCATTCTCACACATTCCTGACAAGGCGAAGGTTATACAGAGCTATTCATGCAAAAGATACTGAATATTAGATACGGAGGAAACAAGAAATATGTCATTTGCATGTCCCTAGCCTCAGAGAAAAGCAAAATATTGACAATATAATGTAATAACACATGGTGGGGTCACACTACACAATGTATATGAATAAGAAAACAATTATTCATGATTATATATAGTTTCCTGATAATTCATTTCTGCATATGTAATGCAAACCATTTTAGAGGAAAGTTGCAAGGAAAGATGAGTGTGCTGATATACAGGGACGCTTAACAAACTTGACAATTTTGAACTTCATTTTCTCAGTCTCTCGATTTGATTGCATATTGTAGGTGACATTACCACGTACAAAAACCTTTTTTAAAAAATTAGAAACAGTGGAATCTCTGTATTAGCTCTTGAACTATCACCTAATGGAAGGTTTGGTCATGCACAGTTACGTTAGCAGAAACATGAGTTTCTTCAAGGCAGATACCATGCCTGGGGTGCCTGGGTGGCTCAGTCATTTAAGCGTCTAACTCTTGATTTTGGCTCAGGTCATGATCACAGGTTGTGGGATCGAGCCCTGCACTGGGCTCTGCACTGGGTGTTGAGACTGCTTGGGATTCTCTCTCCTGCCTCTCCCCAGCTTGTACACATGCTTTCTTTCTCTCTCTCTCTCAAATAAATAAATAAAATTAAAATATATATATATATTTATGTTTAAAAAAAGCAGATACCATGCCATATAAGTCCTCCTTTCACTGTTTCTAACTTAATACTTTGCATGTGTAACCAAAGAAAATTAGTGTTGAATGAATGCATGGTGAATTAAGAAATGAATAAAGAATACTGCCAAATGACTGAAGCTGCAATTTTTTCTTTAGGTGTGCTGGCCTACTTCTACGTATTCAGCAAACGTAGCCTGAGCCTTGTTCTCCATCAGCTCACAACAAATGTAAACATCTGCTATACTTAACAATCTGTTACACAGAGGCCTAGAGGAAGTAAAAATACAAACCTTGATGGAGAAGGAGGCCTGAATGATTTTCTGTTTGTTTTTTTAGAAGGCCTGAATGTTTTAGTGCAAAAGAGATCTGCAAGAATCAAATTATATTAAGGTTAAATTTGGTGGGGAGGAGCCCTCTGCATAGCTGGGAGACTAAAGAAAACCGAGAGGATTACAGACCTGGCATCTTATACGTGGCCTTCACACCTAAGAAAGTATTTTAAAGAAGATATGTAAAACAGCCTTCAGTTCCTTTTGGACATATCGGTGTTGAAAAATTTCTATTTTATAATTGTTATAATAAAGCATCGGCTTGTTCTCCAATGTGTTAAAAAAACAACCTGCTGTTTAGGTCATTAAAATAACTTTTATTATTCATTGTTGCTAAGATGCTTTCTTCTTTTTTTCTTTTTCTCCCTCACAATTTGAAGTGTTTCATTTTCTTTTTCATAGTTATACTGATTATTCACCTAAATTTTTCTTTTAGCATCTAGCATAAAGTCTCATAAACAAGGTCATACAACATTAATAAAAAATAAAGAAGATTATTTGCTTATTACTCAGAAGGCCTTAGGCTCTCGTTCTGCACGCAGTTCGTTTAGTAAGCAATCCAATAGTAGAAAAGTTCAGGCAGGGGTCAGGGCTGTGTCTGGTGAACAGAGAAAGAGCTCGCGGCCCCCAAGGCCATGCTCCACATGCTCGCGGTGCAGGCCCTCCCTGGGCAGATGACGGCCTGGGACAACCCAAACCGTCGCAACAGGAATTCTCCACTTCCTGGGTCCCCTGGACACACAAAGCTACACTCACCGCCAACCATCCGTTCCCACGTTTGGTAAAATGGAAGAGAAATGATGTGCTGTGGAGGGAAGACAGTGCTGCAGTTATGGTCAGTCAGTGGCCAGCCGTGTTTGTGTTCAGTGACATGTAAAATGAGCAGACTTGGCTCATTTTACATGTCAGATTGACTGGGCTACAGGGATGCCCAGAGAGTTGAAAAAACATAATTACCGGGTATGTCTGTCAGAAGAGATTGACATTTGAATTGGTAGACAGAGTAAAGAAGATCACCCTCATCAGTGTGGGTGGGCACCATGCAATCTATTGAGGGCGTAAATAGAACAAAAAGGTGGAAGAAAGGCAAATTTGGTCTCTGTTTAAGCTAGGAAGGACATCCATCTTCTGTCTTCCAACATTGCTGCTCCTGGTTCTCAGACCTTTGGTCTCAGATGGGTACTTACACCGTTGGCTCCCCTGGTTCTCGGCCTTTAGGTTTGGACTGGAACTACCATATCAGCTTCCTTGGGCCTCTAGCTTGCAGATAGCAGATCCTGAGAATTCTCAGCTTCCATAATCACGGGAGCTGATTTCTATAATACATTTCTTTCTGTATATCTCCTATTGGTTCTCTTTCTCTGAAGAATCCTGACTAATACACAATTCTTTGCAAGCAGAGAACTGAAGTGGGGAGGACATGGGCAGGGGCTGCCTAAGAAGAGGAGATGCGAGAAAATATAAACCTATTGGTGAGATCTTTATAATGTAGAGGTATATCTCCTGCCATTTCTAAAATCATAATTAGGTATTCTATGCCTGTACCTATATTAAGCATGCTGCATACATAGCCTTTAAATTACACAGTAACTCTTAAGAAAAGAGGTGTCACAATTTCCTTTTAACATATGAAGCGGAGACTCAGTGTAAGTAGGTTAGTTGCCAAATAATGTTTCCGTTTGATTCTAAAGTCTATGATTTTCTCTCTACAAAGGGGATCTATGGAGCTCTAGGATGTTTTTCTTCCCCTACCAGACTATCTGTTCACTCAGGGTGGGGGACCTAGTCTTTTTTGGTTACCATCATATTCCCAGTGTCTAGAACATTGTCTAGGTGCTTAAATTTTTTCTCACCACTTGATCGATGATGAGGACAAAATCATGAGTATTCCTCAGGAAAAATAAAAATGTCTCTAGTTGGATTGAAAATAATAATAATGAAAGCTTATAAGAATTTGTGCTGGATAATTTATGATTGCCTCTCCACATCCACTTGGCCCTTAGAGATTGGCTTGAAGGATTACATCCAGGAGGCTCCCTTGCCATAGGGTTTTGGGTTGGTTTCAGCCAGTGGTCAGCACTGCTGAAAGATCAACAAGCTGGTGGAAGGAGGGCAGAGTAATTATTCCACGGGCTCCCTCCTTTGAGGTCATCTTCACTTGGCTGAATCTTTCCAGCTTGGGTCAAGCTTCTACAAGGGAATCCACTACGGATGTCCCAAATTTCAATAACTGCTTCCTCCCCATGTCTCTTCAGACCTGGTGGTGGAAATAGCTTCACAATGTTGTCATTCCCTGTTTTTATTTTTTACCCTGCCCACTTATTTATAAATAGTTCTTTTATCAAATTATCTTCAATTCTCTACATGAGTGTGGCATCCATTTTATGCCAGGAACCTGAATTATCCAGTAATGTTCATTCATCCACTTGACAAATATTTATTAAATTCCAATTATATGCCTGTTATATGTGTTTTTGGGGGGAGAGTAGTGGCTCTCAGAAACCTGATTGATCCATTCTATTTAAATAATATTGTTTCCCCTTTACCAACACTGCATCATCCAGGTAAACAAATATGCGTGGTTAAAGTTTTTTCTTCATCTTCATTGTGTGTGTGTGTGTGTGTTTGTTATTGGTTTTGTAATTTTTTTTTTGCATTCTGCTCAGCTATGGATAATTTTTTTTTATGTGCTTTGTAACACTGGAGGGAACACAAGCTTCTTCCCCTGAGAGCTGTTTTTTCATACTAACTCTTGGAAACCTAGTACATATTTTACGATACACCTTCATTTGGACTAGTCATATCTCAGGTGTTCCAAATACATATTGACCAGTGGCTACTAAATTGGATCGTGTAGTTCTACAGCCCTGATGGAGCTCTCTCTGTCATCTGTTTTGTTCCTATTCTGCCCTTATTATCTTTATCTATTTATACATTCCATACCTCAGAGATCTCATTATTCCAAAGGAATTAGCTATACTGATGATTCCAAATATTATATCTCTATCTAGGATGTTTATGGGCACTATAAAAATATAATGCAAAGTCTTCCATAGTATCCAAGAAAGTGGCTTCCCCCTCACTTTATCATTTCTAGTATTGGCATACTATCAGCTGTTAGTATGCGAGGGCTTAAAAGTTTTGATTTTCCCTTTCTATCACCTACCCCTTCATATTCAACCAATTGTTTCCAAATCTTATGGCTACATTCCTAGAGTACAATGCTCCTTGCAGTCCTATTTCAGGCCCCTTGAGGATGTTGCTGTTTAATTTACCTAACGTGTAGTCCTTATCTTGTTACACATTCTTTTTTTTTTTTTTAAGATTTTATTTATTTCTTTGCGAGAGAGGGAGAGAGAGCACAAGCAGGGGGAGGTGTAGAGGGAGAAGCAGAACTCCCCTCTGAGCAGGGAAGCCCAACATGGGGCTTGATCCCAGGACCCTGAGATCATGACCTGAGCTGAAGGCAGACACTTAACTGACTGAGCCACCCAGGCGCCCCTCTTGTTACACATTCTTCAGAAATATTCTAAGGCTCCATATTTCCTACCAAATAAAATTAGAGATGTTTTAGTTTGGAATTCAGGGTGCTTTACAATGTGATCTTTATACCTCTATTCTTATTTCTGAGTAGTTTCTTATATGTGACCTGTATTCCAGGAAAACAAAGAAAAAGAACTCTGAACACTCTTTGTGGGTTTCCCCCCTTTATGTCTCTCTTGCTTACTTCTCTACGTAGAATTATCATCCTCCTTCACCACCTGGCTCAATCCTGCCCATGCTTCAAGGTCCAGCACCAAAGGTACTTCTTATATGGACCATTCTCATACTCTTTCTCTTTTCTTTTAGAAAAAATTGAATGTGTTCTCTCCCTCCTTGGAACACACAATTAACTTTGTTTTATCCCTCTTATAGTCCTGGTTGACTTTTGCCTTGTAGTGTGTTTATTTTAGATTTTTCATTCCCTTCTACTAGTTTTTAAGTTTCTTTGAGGGTTATCTTACATATGGGAAGCCATGGAGATAGATAAGAGCACTCATACTAAGGGTTTGGAAAACAAAAGGATCCCAGTTAGCATCTTGAGTTAGAACATTTGAGGATTAGGTGAAGAATAGGAGTCAAGCATTCTTAAGTGTGGAATAACTGTCTTCCTTCTACTAGCATCTCCAAATCTAGGCAAACTTGGTATTACCGTAGTGTTCCCATAAGTTTGATTAAATCAGACTTTTAATTTCTGTCTAAATAGATGCAAGGACAAGAATTTCTAACATAGGGGTGCCTGGGTGACTCAGTTGGTTCAGTGTCTGACTTTGGTTCACATCATGATCTCAGGGTCCTGGGATCAAACCCCGCATTGGCCTGCTTCTAGCTCCACACTCAGCAGGGAGTCTGCTTCTCTCCTTCTGTCCCTCCCCCTGCTCCAGCTCTCTCTCTCAGATAAATAAACAAAAGCTTAAAAACAGAATTTCTAATATAGCCTTACCTTGCCATGGAAGATACATACAACTAGACAACATGTTTTAAATACTTTGATCATTTCTGTTCATTTTTCCCATTTCAATGAAATACATAGAGGTCTAAAAAGACACTTACCCAAGTTTTGAAGTAGTTTGTCCCGGTAATATGATATAAAGGGTCTTTTCTTTTCTCTTAAATGTGTCTGTATTCTCGGGCGCCTGGGTGGCTCAGATGGTTAAGTGTCTGCCTTCGGCTCAGGTCATGATCCCAGGGTCCTGGGATCGAGTCCCGCATCAGGCTCCCTGCTCCTTGGGAGCCTGCTTCTCCCTCTGCCTCTCTCTCTCTCTGTCTCTCATGAATAAATAAATAAAATCTTTAAAAAAAAAAAAAAAAAAAAAGTGTCTGTATTCTCAGTTTCTTTTTTATTTATTTTTACAAGAGTTTATATATATCTAATCATAAATATCAAGTTAAAAATAAAGAATAGATCATGAGATTTTTTTGGTTGAGCTGCCTTTTCTCTTTCCAAAACTTTGCCAAGTTGCATACCTCTTAAGATCGAGGTAACAAATAAGAGATAAAAATGAACTTCAGCCAAAGCACTTAGCAGCCTGTCAGAAAGCACTATAGTTGTTTCTGATTAAAACCAAACCAAACCAGACTTTCTTGAAAACAGGTTTCTAAAATAATACAACAGTGACAGCAAACAATTCATTTTGAGGGCAGATGCCAGGGACCTGGAGGAGTGACTCCTACAGTCAGAACTAGAAGTTTCAAGAGTGAGTTTGTAGACCCTGGGGATACTTACAGAGGTTTCTGTAGGGTGTCAGATGGGGAGTATTCATGAAGAAGGTCTAGATTTCTACCCATTACTCCTAATAAGCATAGGAAAAGCCTAAGTTTAATAACGATAAAGGATGGCTCCTCAAAAATCACTGGAGACCAAACCTGTATTGTCTCTGTTTACAAAGTTTATATCTCATTTATACCATTTATCTCCGCGATAACACAAAAATTTGAGAACCTAAAAACTTGAGAACTCCTAAACCTAGAATTAGGAGTCGAAATTGTTTTACATTTATAAAGAATCACTATTGAACGTCCCACCTTATGCAAAGTGCATGAGGATCATCTTCACTTCATACGGGGCAGGTGAGGTAGGGTGGGGATTACAAAAAGTCAAGTGGATATAACATTGGAGAAAGCAGGGATACAGGGAGAAGATCTTGCAGCTAAGATTTGGTCATTGAGGAAATGACTTTCTGGCTCTGATGGAAGCAAGAATCTCAACAACCCCCATACCCTATGGATAAAGGGGAGCACGTTAGGACTCAGATCTAATGAGCTGTCACACAAGCAGCCACACTGTGCTATGAGGGCTCACTGGGCTAGATTAGTTGGTCAGGGCAATCAGAAGTGCAGCAGAAAGACCTTTGGCTTTGGGGTTAGAAACTTGGGTTAATTCAGCTCTTCCACTTACTAGCTGGGTGACATTGGAAAATTGTTGAACTTCAATGAAATAATTTTCTTATCTCTCAAAGCAGAGAATACTTTTGTTTTTGTGAGAAGTAAATGGGACAAGAGTATATATAGAACATGATCGATGTGGGTACATAACTAGTTTGGCTAGATCCAGGTGAGGCCAGCCCGTTTGTTCATCTTTGCCTCTCCAGTACCCGTCACTTAGAATGCACCCGTAGCTGCCAAATCAATGAATGAATAAAGCAAGAGGAATCCTCGGGTCTTCATGGAGAGGAAGAGATTTGAGGATGCTTTCCCACAAAGCACCTTCTCGGGGGCTATCGGAGAGGGGATGCCTGAAGATGACAATACAGTAATAAATAAGGGAATAAGAGGGAAATGTGGGAAGTGGAAAGAGATGGAACAAAGGTCAGAAAGGGGAAGGATGGCATACTGAATTTTTCCAAGCTGGGAAAATCGTGTTGGAGTGTGGGATGTGTGTGTGTGTGTGTGTGCACATGCGTGTGCATTTCGGGGAAGCGAGTGTACACGAGAAGTTCAGGATTCCGCCTCCTATTCAGGAGTCCTTCTCCTTTCTTTTACATCTGTCTCCAAAGTGTGCATACTTAGAGCGGAGTACAGACAATAAGCCATGGTTATCTCCTAGAATTGTAGAGCAAGATAAACCAAATAGAATTAAAGTGGGTTTTGGAATTCTTCTTTCAAGAAAAATAGTTTTTTGTTTTTTTTTAAACTCTTGGTAATGACTATTGTTTTATCCTTTTGTATTATGGTGTGTGTTTTCAAATCAACTTTTTTTTAAAAAATGTTTTAAATTTTATTATGTTATGTTAGTCTCCATACAATAGATCATTAGTTTTTGATGTAGTGTTCCATGATCCATTGTTTTCGTATAACACCCAGTGCTCCATGCAGTACGTGCCCTCCTTAATACCCATCAGGGTCTCTTACTTGCTATATAAAGTATACTTTTTTAAAGATTTTGTCTGTTTATTTGAGAAAGAGAGAGGGAGAGGCAGAGGGAGCAGCAGAGGGAGAGAGAGAAACAGGCTCCCCACTGAGCAGGGAGCCTGATGTGGGTCTCGATCCCAGGATCCCAGGATCATGACCTGAGCTGAAGGCAGATGCTTAACTGCTTAACAGACTGAGCCACCCAGGTGCCCCTGAAGTATACTTTTAAACTGATGAAGTGAGGGCGCCTGGGTGGCTCAGTTGGTTAAGCGACTGCCTTCGGCTCAGGTCATGATCCTGGAGTCCCTGGATCGAGTCCCGCATCGGGCTCCCTGCTCGGCAGGGAGCCTGCTTCTCCCTCTGACCCTCCCCCTTCTCATGTGCTCTCTCTCTCATTCTCTCTGTCTCAAATAAATAAATAAAATCTTTAAAAAAAAAAATAAATAAATAAACTGATGAAGTGAGTTTTTGCTATTTTCCTGGGAAGTATTTCTGATTGTAAAAAGGAGGTGTTTTTTTTAGGAGCAGACATTGAATCTACTGATAAATTAGAATATGTTATCAAAGGAAGAATGAAACTCATTTTGGAACCAAAAAGCTCATGAAACAATTTTATAAATCAGTTGTGTTAAATAAATGCTACCTTTAAAAAATAGGTACTGAATATTGGGGTACCTGGGTGATTCACAGGGTTGAGCATCTGACTCTTGATTTTGGCTCAGGTCATGATCTCTGGGTCGTGGGGTTGAGCCTCACAAGTGACTCCGCTGTTGTCGGGGAGTCTGCTTGAGATTCTTTCCCTCTGCCCCTCCCCCTGCTCATGTGTGCTCTCTCTCAAATACATAAATATCTTTAAAAAATATATGTACTGCATATGCACTGCTGCCCAGCTGACAGGAACCACATGACCTGGAAGTTGCCCCTGTGCATACAGCCAATGTGCAATGTGTTGACAGATATGAGTGTTTAGAAAGCTGGTCTCCTCTCTGATCCATTTGTGTACCAGAGCCCTATTGCTGTGCATCAAGCCAAGGGAGACTTTAGTTGAGATTACATCCTTGCTCAGTTCTTTCCCCTGCTTTATCCTGCTTCCTCTCCCTTACGGGCACACCTGGGAGTACACCTTCACCATAGCTCTTTTACAAGAATCCTCATCTCGGGCTTTGCTTTTAAAGAACCCAAATTAAGTCAGTCGTTTTAAGGACTTTGGCTTTTAGTCTGTGAGTGAAATGGGAGCTACTACAGGGTTTGGGAAGTGACATTATCTGGCTTATAATTAAAATCACTCTTCTCACACTTGTGTTGGAAGAGACTCAGAGAGAAAAGGCATGGGAACAGAGAATAGAAGATGAAAAGACTACCACAGTAATCCAGGTAAGAGAGGATGGTGGCTTGGTAGGAGTAAAGGTGATGAGAAGTGACTAGTTTCTGAAGTAACATCATACAGGACATCTTGACGGATCATATATAGTCTTGGCATTAACTGTAAAGCATAATAGTGCATCAGAGAGCTGGTTGATTAAGTGGTCTGTTTCCTGAAAAGCAGTCTTTGCACTTCATTCTCCATAGAAACAGGACTTCATTGGACATCTGTTTGATTCTGATTCATTGTTTCTTTGTTGGGGTTAATGTAGAGCATGAAATCAGCCATAATAGCTGACTTGCTAAAATGTAACGCAGAGGCCGCTGGGGGTGAGGGAAGGTTTCGGAGAAGGGCGTGGGCCTTTGGAATGCCGAGGCCCATGGGACCATTCTGCAGTACGAATGCCGCAGGGAGTTGCCTTCCCGGAAGCTTCCTTAGCCCAAACAGCCTCCCTGTGATCTAAGAAATGTATGCATTGTCCCCTAAAGCTATGTTTAGCAGAACTCGTAGAACACGCTGATCAGCACATTGTTATCTTTCCCGTAATCAGACTCTTCTGTTTTCTGTAAGAACCCTTGCCACACATCACGCGCCTGAGAAACAGAGTAATAAAGATTTATGATTATCCTGAAGCACGAATAAAGGTGAGAGCAAAGAAGAGCAAAGGGTCTTCGTCTCTGAGCGTTGACCCCCTTGCCTTCTCCTCTATTTCACAGTAAAATTTGGAATCATCTTTCATCCGTTGGTACGGGGATTGCTGGCCATTCCCAGCATTTCTTCACCATGAAGCTATGACAATTTTAAAAGGAGTTATACTGAGATCAGTTTACTTCTGTTGAGATCAGCTGCAAAATATTTGTAAATATTAAAAACCCATGCTAAAAAATCTAAAGACCTAGGTACATCTCACTGAGAGGAAACATTGGGCCAAACATCTTGCCAAAGAATCTAAAGCACTGATGTGTTTTACTATTTGTCTTGGAAATGGATCAACACCTTAGTGGGAATTTCACCTTCCATATGCTTTCTCCCCCAAATACATCTTCAGAGATTTTCTACTTCTGTCCAGATTCCCTGGCTTCTAATATAAATCGAGTTTGACATGAAGAAGCTTGAGTCTAATAACCTCCAGATTACAAACTATCAGAAGAGCTGTGAAGGTTTAGATTGTATCAGAGAGAACATTAGTAACCTGTTTAATTTCTTGCACTGTATAGAGAAGGAAGCTAGACCCAAATCCCACCTGCATCTACAGACATTCAACTCTATTCTTTCAAGGCCCAAAGTAGACAACAAATCTCTTGTTGAGCAGTTAAGTAGTAATTGTCTCATTCTGAGTTTGACTTCTTCCCCTATTCCCCATTCAAGTCACCACTCTCCCCACTGAATGTGAGAAATGGTGTTAGAGTGAATTTTTATCCTCCTAAAGTACAGCTTAATATCAGATCCCCATCTGCTGTTAAAGGGAGCACATTACAGAGTTAAGTCAAAGAATATTGCATGAGGAAAAGGCATGTGTATTTTTCTTGCTCACCTGTTTCCAGGTAAGTTGAGAGGAGGAAACCTTTGTAATTGAACCTTCAAACGCTTTTATTTCCTTAGGATTCTGTTCCTCCTATTTTGCAATTTGTCTCACCAAAAAATTGAATTAAGTTCTAAGAAAGAATCTCATGTTGTTACATTTACCTTTTGCTATTTTCACAAGGTTAATGCAATTGAATTTCAGGAAATGAATTGCCATGGCTACGTTAACAAAGTGTACTTACTATTCAAATAATAAATGGTATTGTATAACCTCAGACTTCTACTGGGATCTCTGAAGTAATTGTTAATAAGATATAAAAATTCAGTGAATGCTGTGGTTCCAAATTAAATCCGTATCTTGTTTATTATGTGCCTACAGAAGAGTCGCCACTTCATGACTCACAAGTAGGCACTTAATACAATTTTTTTTTATTGGTGATACACATTTTGAGGAAGCTTTTGATCACTCTTGTAACACTTTTCTTTTTTACCTCCTTACTTGACCACTTCTTGAGAAAAATCTTACAATAGTATCTCCTTTCTTCCTTCCTTCCTTCCTTCCTTTCTTCTTTTCTTCCTTCCTTCCTTTCTTTCTTTCTTTGTTTTTCTTTCTTCTTTCTTTCTTTCTTTCTTTCTTCTTTCTTTTCTTTAGCTATGAATATACTGATCCCCTTTTGATATGACACTTGGGTGTTTTCAGATTTTTTTGTCATTACAAACAATATGTCATTTTTTTACTGATGCAAATATATTTATATGATAATTCCCCAAAGTGGGATTGCTAGTCCCAAACTATAAATTACTATAACTGTATTTGTAATTTTAATGGTATCAGTTCTCCTTCATAGGCAATCCAACTGGCAGTACATGAAAGTGCCTTAAATACATGATTTTCAAATATAATTTTTCTAGCTCTTTTATTAGCATGTCCTAAAAACTGTTTTACTATAATAAGTACTCATTAGTCTGCTTTGCATCCTTGATAATCAAGCTTTGGTCCCTAATACTATTTTCCAGTAAAAGGAACTAGGATTATACAGAAAGTAGATGATAATTATTTGGGGACATAAAAAATTCAAGATGGTTTGGAATATTTGGTTGCCAGGAAAACAAAGATGTTGTCTAAATTTCTGGGACTCTGTTAGATAATAGAATCAGCTTAAAAGGATTCTTACTTGCCAAGTTGTGATAATTGGATTACCAGAAAAAGAATAAATATTATAGTTACTTAAAGCAAGGCAAGTCTGTGGAAGACATGAATCAATCATGATACTCAAAAAAAAAAAAAAAAAAATCAGAATTTTCATTCTCTTCAAATACTCAAACTCAAATGGCTTGAGTTTATTCAGATGAAAACATGATATATTTATTTGTGTGTTTATTTTCCTGATGGATGGAAGCCTGTCAATGCTGACATAGTAAGCCACTATTAATAAAGATTTTAAAGAAGTTCTTCCCCGAATTTGAAATATCCGTATCAAAATGACAGGGGTAGGCATGCCCTTTGTAACTAAGTCTATGAAACTTTACAAATTCTGTAGAATTTGACTGTCCATATCACTGAGAATTAGCAGAGGGTAGTAGAACATCAAAATAGGATTTTAAAAATATTAAACTGCCTAATATTTCTGTCAAATGAAAAGCAAAAAACAAACTAGACTCAATGACTAGGTATTTTGCCACAATTGTCCTAAGTAGGAGAAAAAACATCCAAAGAAATATGGGACTCTTATTCTAAAAATATCCATGAGTTTTCTGCTAAAATTCAGTGTTTATTACTTATCAGTGAAAGATGTATTAGAAATTAACCTGATAAATTTTGACAAAACATTAAGGAAGTAAGTAAAGACATTCTGTGCACACATGAAGGGTTCCCAACAGCCTAACCAAGTAAGCTACGCCATGATCCAAAGCCAGAATACTGAATCCTCAACACGATTCACTGGAGAAAGATGTCCCTTCGATTTTAAGGAAGGGACAACAGAAGGGATGATGACTACTCCCCACTATCACTGCAGTGTCAAATTCTTTTTTTTTTTTAAGATTTTATTCATTTGCTTTATGAGACAGAGAGAGAGTGAGCGTGCACACACAGGCAAGTGCGTCCCAGAGTCCCCGCCCACTGTGGAGCCCGACTTGGGGCTCGGTCTCAAGATCCGAGATCACAGCTCCAGCCGAAATCAAGAGTTGGTCGCTCAACCAACTGAACCACCCAAGCCCCCTTGCCGTGTCAAATTCTAAGCCTGGATTCATATATCTCATTGCAAGAAGACATTTACCGAGACAGCGTAACAATATAATGGCCAGCAATTTGAGTGTTTTGTTTTTTTAGTTTTTTAGCTGCAGTGTAACTTACATATAGACAAGTGTGCAAATCATGAATGTACACAAAGTATTCACAGAGTGAACACATTACTCTAACCATATCCCAGGTCAAAAAGTAGATTATCATCAGCTGCCCCAAAAGCTCACTTGCCATAGATGATCAGTTTTGTTAAAGGATATTGAAATATAGCATATATATAGAAAAGAATACAAATTACATGTACAACTCTATGAATTTTCACAAAGTGGAAACACCCATGTAATCAGTATCCAGTTAAGATAATAGAAAACAAAACAAAACAAAAACAAAACATTTCCAACATCTTCAAAGTCTCCACCATTATAACTTGTACCATCCCTTTCTGGACTTCGCTTCAACATTATGTTTGTAAGATTCATCCATGTTTTTGCATGTAGCTGTAATTTCTTTTCATTGCTGTATAGTATGTATTTTAGAAATAATCTGCAATTTACTTATCCTTTTTGTCATTGATGGGCATTAGGGTTATTTCCCGTTTGAACTATGATGAATAATACTGCTCTGGGCATTCTTGTTTGTGAGTGTTTTCCACAGCCCTATAATTAGCCCTCCAGAGTGCTCATTGATGTTTACTCTGTTAGGAGATTGTAGCTTTAGAAGTCAGACCGAATGCAGTAGTAACCTCTCCTCTACCAAAACAAACAACTTAAGAGAAGAATAACTGCTTTTCAGTTCAAAAAGAAGCTCTTAATGCACTTGTTGAAATCATGCTGTTGGTCAAAATCACCTTGGTTGTCCTCACCATTGCTTCAGTAGTCCTTTGGAATATTTGGGATGATAATTGGCTTTAATTTCTGAGATAAAGAACTTTAGGAATTCACAACAAATGGATGTCTATAACAGATGAATACGGTTGGGCATTTTCAATACAGAGGTCTTTTCTCTTGTTCCTGTTATTATCCTAATGGCTCACCATTGTGCTGGTGATTCAAATGTCCCTACGTGCTGGATCTGGGCTTAAATTTATTTTCAGAGAGGCAGCCCCTTAAGCCATTATCTTTTACATGGGATGGCACGTGTGACAATTGGAAACTCTGGATATATAACACCCTAACTCTGTTGAGAAAGGTATCAACCAAACTTTTTTGTTTTTAAAAAAATGACTATGCCTATACAATTTGGCTAAAAAATATAGCCAACATCTTAGGTCATATTCTAATAGAAATGGTGACTTTTTTAGAATGATGGTTTTACAAATTCACATAATTTTTGTTTTCTAGCCAATAAAGGTCATAGATAAATAGATAAATAATGCTGAAAATAGTCATAGATAAATAATGCTGAAAATACTATCCAGGTAAACAAACCCTAACAATTTTAATTGTTCGAGGTATCAAATAATACTTAAAATAATGGTCTTCTAATAGTTTTATTTTATTTTATTTTTTTTAAAGATTTTATTTATTTATTTGGCAGAGAGAGACACAGCGAGAGAAGGAACACAAGCAAGGGGAGTGGGAGAGGGAGAAGCAGGCTTCCCGCGGAGCAGGGAGCCCGATGTGGGGCTCGATCCCAGGACGCTGGGATCATGACCTGAGCCGAAGGCAGACGCTTAACGACTGAGCCACCCAGGCGCCCCCTTCTAATAGTTTTAAAAATCAACTTAATCTATACCACCAAGAAATATAGAAAGATTTACAATGCAATCAGGTTAAGCAAAGTGGTACCAGGAAAAGTATTATAATGTGAAAGTAGAAATAAAAAATATATTAGGCTTTTATTTGTTAAATTGACCTTTGTTACAAAATGTGAATTGCAACTGTATTTACTAAGGAGCAAAAATATTGTCATAAATACTATATTGTCAGTAATGATGAACAAAGAAAAATTACAGAGTAGGTATTTGCATTACAGTGAACATGGAAGTATTATTATTATTAAATACCAGATTGAGAGGGGTGCCTGGGTTGCTCAGTTGGTTAAGCGTCTGCCTTCGGCTCAGGTCATAATCCCTGGGGTCCTGGGATCGAGCCCCATGTCAGGCTCCCTACTCAGCAGGGAGTCTGCTTCTCCAGCTGCCTCTGTCCTAACCCCCTACCCCTCTCCCCCTACCCCCTTCCCCCTCCCCCCACCCCCTTCCCCCCTGCTTGTGCTCTCTCTCACATAAATAAATAAAATCTTAAAAAAAATACCAGATTGAGAAAAGTTCCTTTAGTATTAAACCACACGTACTCCTTTATTTTTTTATTTTTTATTTTTTTTTCGTGGCAAGTACTGCTAGCAACTCCATGACATTTTTCTTTCTTTCTTTTTTTTTTTTTTGGATCAGAAGTTCTTTTTTTTTTATATTTTATTTTATTATGTTATGTTAATCACCATACATTACATCATTAGTTTTGATGTAGTGTTCCATGATTCATTGTTTGCGTATAACACCCAGTGCTCTATGCGGAATGTGCCCTCTTTAATACCCATCACCAGGCTAACCCATCCCCCCACTCCCCTCCCCTCTAGAACCCTCAGTTTGTTTCTCAGAGTCCATAGTCTCACATGGTTCGTCTCCCCCTCCAATTTCCCCCCCTTCATTTTTCCCTTCCTGCTATCTTCTTCTTTTTTTTTTTTTTAAAGATTTTATTTATTTGAGAGAGAGAGAGCACATGAAAGGGGGGAGGGTCAGAGGGAGAAGCAGACTCCCCGCAGAGCAGGGAGCCCGATGCGGGACTCGATCCAGGGACTCCAGGATCATGACCTGAGCCAAAGGCAGTTGCTTAACCAACTGAGCCACCCAGGCGCCCTTCTTTTTTGTTTTTTTAACATATAATGTATTATTTGTTTCAGAGGTACAGGTCTGTGATTCAACAGTCTTACACAATTCACAGTGCTCACCATAGCACATACCCTCCCCAATGACCATCACCCAGCCACCCCATCCCTCCCACCCCCACCACTCCAGCAACCCTCAGTTTGTTTCCTGAGATTAAGAATTCCTCATATCAGTGAGATCATAAGATACATGTCTTTCTCTGATTGACTTATTTCACTCAGCATAATACTTTCCAGTTCCATCCACGTCGTTGCAAATGGCAAGATTTCATTCCTTTTGTTGGCTGCATAATATTCCACTGTGTGTGTGTGTGTGTGTGTGTGTGTGTGTGTGTGTGTGTACCACATCTTCTTTATCCATTCATCTGTCGATGGGCATCTTGGCTCTTTCCACAGTTTGGCTATTGTGGACATTGCTGCTATAAACATCGGTGCGTGTACCCCTTTGGATCCCTACATTTGTATCTTTAGGGTAAATACCCAGTAGTGCAATTGCTGGGTCATATGGTAGCTCTATTTTCAACTTTTTGTGGAACCTCCATACTGTTTTCCAGAGTGGCTGCACCAGCTTGCATTCCCACCAACAGTGTAGGAGGGTTCCCCTTTCTCCCCATTCCCGCTAACATCTGTCGTTTCCTGACTTGTTAATTTTAGCCGTTCTGACTGGTGTGAGGTGGTATCTCATTGAGGTTTTGATTTGGATTTCCCTGATGCCAAGTGATGTTGAGTACTTTTTCGTGTGTCTGTTGGCCACTTGGATGTCTTCTTTGGAAAAATGTCTGTTCATGTCTTCTGCCCATTTCTTGATTGGATCATTTGTTCTTTGGGTGTTGAGTTTGATAAGTTCTTTACAGATTTTGGATACTATGTCATTTGTCATTTGCAAATATCTTCTCCCATTCTGTCGGTTGTCTTTTGGTTTTGTTGACTGTTTCCTTTGCTATGCAAAAGCTTTTTATCTTGATGAAGTCCCAATAGTTCATTTTTGCCCTTGCTTCCTTCCACACTTTTTTCTTCCTAATAGAACCCCTGTTTGTTTAAGGCAGCAGTATAACTGTTAATTACGTGGCTAATATAACAGCCTCCTCTCAACTATGGGCAGCCATATGATGTTATTCTGGCTAAAAAGATGTAGATTGAGTCCCTAGGAAGGGCTCCTTTTCATGTTCACAAGGACAAAGCCCACTTGGAAAAGGCCATCATTTTTCCCATTTCCCCTTCTTTTCACCTGCACTGTGGACAGAATGGCCTGGACGTGCAGCACCCATCTTGTGACCATGAGGCAATAAGTATAAGGGTGAAGGACCTACACACAGGATTGTAGATCAGAAGGGTGAGAAGATCTTGGGTGCCTGCTGACACGAAGGTAAATAAAGAATGCCTCTAAGAGATTAAAATCTAAATAAAATGCTAAGTCACATTCCTCAACATTCACAGTTAAAACAATTTGGTGACTTCGGTACAGGGGATGAAGGAAAAAACTGAGGTCACAGAAAATACGGTTTTCTTGTTTAGGGTACTGAGTTGCGTGCTATGGCTTTAAAGTACAGGCGTGATATCTTACTGTGTTTTGCTGAACTATTTTCTGACCATCCTCTTTCTCCACCAGATAGTAAGTTCTTTGGGGAGGGATCTTTTTCTGTGTTATTCACCCTTGTTTCCTTTGCATCCAGCACTGTGAGGTTAAGCATAAAAATGATGCTCCATAAATATTTATTAAATAAAGAAAGAAATGGAGAGAAGATAATAAGTATAGTTTGGACACAGTTTATGATGTCTAGGGAAATGGCAAGTTTGGAGCTAATACTAATAGTTATTTAAGTGTTATTTAAGTGTTAGTTATTTAATATGTTATTTAAGTACTTACTATGTGCTGAACACTATACTAAGAGTTTTACATGGTATTAACTCAATCTTCAAAAACAAAACAAAACAATATTAGGTAAATACTAGTATTATATCCATTTTTTTAAGATGAGGAAATCAAAGTAACAAGAAGTTAGTTAACTTGCCTGAGTTCACAGCTTAAATAGAAGAGATGGATTCTGATTCTGTTGGTCTGGTGTCAGAGCTCATATAGAGACACTATTCTAAGCTACCTCCCTTGGCTAAGGTGGGATGCAGAAGCTTGAGATACGTACACAAAAGACTTGAAAGTCATATTCCAAACAGAATTGGAATAAGGAAAATTATTTATCTGGATTGAGGTGTCCCTGGGAAAGCTGGACCAACTGTTATTAGGAAGCCTCACAAGACAACTATGTAAGCCAGAATCCAGCATCCAGCTCTCAGATATGCAAGTTGAAATATTATTTCTAATCATGTTGCTGTTCATTTAGCTTACAGAAGTCGACTCACTAATTCATAAAAGACTAAATTGTCAAAATTAGAATGCAAAATGACTCATTTGAAATGAAAGTTAATTGAAGATGGGATAACCATCCACACCAGGCAAATGGTATTTCTAAAAGGTTCTTAGAATAAAATAAGAACAAAGGAAGCTAGGTAAAATCTTTGAAAGCTGAATGTCACTAGGATCTTCTATGTTACCTTTCAATATGGTATACCTGCCAGGTAGACCTGACCGAGCACCTGCTCCCTTAATCTATGAAATGTGCATGGCCAGTTTCTGCACCTCTCACCCTTTTTCTTAGTTGCTATGCTGTCTGAGTTGAGTCCTTTTGGTTGAGTCTGGTTTTTTGATTCTGTCTGTTTTGAGTCCTTCATTTTTTAGACTTCAGTCAAGACTTGCAAACATGACTGAGTATTTCTATGTAGGAGACATGTTCATTTATGGTTAAGTATGAGAGGGCAAGATGATTTGTTTTTCCACGTTATTTTTCTCCTCCTACTTCCCTTTTACCTATACAATTCACTGACTTTCATCTGCTTCTTTTTAGTCACAGTACAGGAAATGGTATACAAAACATGCCATCTCTCCTTCAGAGACTAAAACCCCCCACTGTCCCTTTGTTCCCATCCCTTTATTTTGAGGACCCTGACCATTTTTTGTGGTCCTTTCTTCTGCAGTCTTACTCTCAACCTCACTAAGTCATAAACATGATCAAGTTTCTACTGAAAGAAAGAGAGAGAGAAAGAAAAAGAAAGAAAGAAAGAAAGAAAGAAAGAAAGAAAGAAAGAAAGAAAGAAAGAAAGAAAGAAAAAGAAAGAAAGAAAGAAAAAGAAAGAGAAAAAGAAAAAGAAAGAAAGGTCTCAATCCCATATTCTCTTTAAAAAACAGCAGGGAGCTCTCCTTCAATCCCATGTCCTCTTTAAATACACCTCTTCCTCCTCTATCCACAGTCAGCCCCCTTGACTGATTGCATTCACTATTCTCCACCTCCTTAATTCTGTGACTTGCCAATTCACAGCAATCTGGCTTTGGCTTCCCACTGCTTCAATATAAATATACTTTGGCACATATCCCCAGTGGCATTTCACTTGTCAAATTTAGTGACCTTTTTTTATATTACATCTTACTTGACCTCATCAGCATTTGGCACTTGTGAGCACTTCCTTTGTGAAGCTCTCATCTCTTTCCCTCTATGACACCATTTCTCCCAGCTTTCTATATTTTCTTCTTAGTTTATTTTGTGTGCTCTCTTTCCTTTAACTCTCCCTTAAATATATGTGTTCCCCAAAGTTCCATCATTGGCCCTTTGCTATTCATTATCTATATGTTATATAGCCACGATTATTCCCATTTCTATGGCTTCAGCTACCGATCATATCTCTAATGCAGATCCTCTTTTAGGTTCCAAATGCATGTATTCAACTGTATGGGGGACATCTCACAGGGCATCTCAATCAACTTTTCAAAACTGGAGTCAGTATTTCCTCAAGTATTCAATATTACCCTTTTTCTTCTTGGCTCATGATGCCATTTGTCCAACTGAACCAGAAACCTATAAATCATTCTAAACTTTTCTTCTATCTCCCCACTCCTCATTAAATTAGTGACAACAGCCAATCCTATTAATTCTATTGCTATACTTCTTTGGTAGTTTTGACATTCTATTAGTCATAAGTAGAGAGGAAGTCTTCTAAATTCTCATTTTTGTCTTAGATGCTTCCAATGTTGTCAAATGTCATAAAAGAGGTTTTTAATATTTAATAGTATGTTTTGCTCATAGACTTTGTCTATTGATAGAAAACATCTCCCCTAACTTTTTTTGTTGGGAATTAGTATACCTCCTCTTAGATACTCTAGAGAAAATGCTAGGCAGAGCCAGACAGAACTTACTATAGTAATTTCTTATTAACAAACACATTTATGTAAGTGCTTAAATATGATTGCCAGATAAAAATACTATATACCTAGATAAATGACTTTCAGATAAACAAAAAATGTTTTATTATAAGTATGTCCCATGAAACATTGGGACATACTTAAACTAAAGAAATCATTGCTGATCTGAGATTCAAATTTAACTGGGCATTAATTAAATCTGACATCCCTAGTTTAAGCTCTTTTTCCCCTAAATCTGTATTCTCTGGGATGCAGGAAAAAAAGAAACTCTGGGGACCAAGAGCCACTAGGTAGTCATTATTGTCACAACCAAAAAATTACTAAGATGATCTCCAATTTCCACTATATTGGGATTGATATCATTTACCCTGGGGCCTGTGAAACACCCAGCCATTATTATGACCGTATCACATTTCCTCTTTCCACTGAGGTCTCCTACCCAAACCCTGTGCTGGCCTCAGAATGTGACGAAATCAAGACAGTAGAGCCTGACTGTTTTTCATGCCAAAGAATTGTCATCTTGTGGAGTTAACCCTTACCTCTCAAGATCATAAGTTTCATTAGGTATTCCTCCCACACATACTTTTTCTTTTTTCAGCCACTGGTTACTGCTTCCTCTTTTCCTTAGTTCTAATTATATTTACAAACAACAAGAATTTGGGTTGTTCCCATGAACCATACAATTCCTCAAGAAATTTACTTAGATGTTCTTTGCCTGCAAGCCTCTTTATACAATTACCTGGTGGAAAGTACATTGAGGTGATTCTCCTAGTCAGAAATCAAAGGACATGCTTTGGCATAATCCATCCTAAGGACCTGTTACATGAGTCATTATATACAGTTCAGTCACTGCAAATCCTTCCATATCCCCATTCTAGGACATTAGCAGACCTTCACAGAGATACCAATTTAATTGGCTTTGAGTCCACATCCAGAATTCTATCCGCAAATCCACTTGAGTTCTCTCATAGGTGCAGAATTTTGCTTTCTGAGATTCTATACTTGTGTTGGTCTCCAGGAACCATTCAAAATTCTTTCCCCCTATCTCTGGAAGAGATCTCCCTCTGCATTTTCCCAATTTTGGGTGCTAGTAGATATAAGTTCTGTTGTCAGCCCTACAGAAAGAATGAAATATATATTGGATTTGGTCTTGACCAGTAGAACTAAAATTTATAACTAGTGTCAAAATATTCTCTGTCCCCCAACAATGTTTTTTTTCCTCTTCTAGAAAGAACCCATATTTTTAATAAAAGTAGGCAGATTTACAGAGCCAGGGTTAAAAACAACTCTCACAAATGGAACTTTGGCCATGAACTGGAGCAAAGGTATATATGATTAATTGCTTGCTTGCTTGCTTGATTTCTAAATATACTCCAGGCACCTTGCTGAGAGATTGACCTATATTTTCTTATTTACTCATTACATCACTGTATGCATTTCTATTATGTACTAAGACTCAGAGAAAATTAGTACCTTAAACTGAGTATCATAGCAAGAAAGTGACAAAGCAGGGATTTGAACCTAAGTTTGTCTGACTGTAAGTCCACCTCTAATGATTACAACGTATCCCCACTATAATGGGGATAGTTAAAGGGAAAAAGTAAAAGAAAGGTCTAAATAAAGATATGGTGCCAAAACTTAACCTTGTCTATTTGGGAATATATTGTTTCATCCTTGTCTTGACTCCGATACCTTAAGCCTATTAGAATGGAGGGTCAGGAGTGAAAACCTAACTTCCATATGCTCTCTTATTTCCCTATCCTCAGAATTTCCAGTATGACCTATATTTCCTTTTTTCCATTTTGGGAAATATTTCTTAGTTTCTTGGATCATGAAAAAATAAAAATTGTATAAATTTGAGGACAAAGTAAAGTTTAAAAAAGACTGAGATAAATAAGTTGGAAGATACAACATACAAGAGAAAAATGGGTAAAAAAAATCTCTAAATAATTGCTAATATTAATGTATTATGTTTATGAAATGATGTATTGATGAAAGGGCATAAAAGATGATTCAATCAATTCATTCCTAATATTTCAAAATAATTTTGAAAACTAAAATAATGTAATAAAATGAACATCAGATATTGATCCATTTTGATTCCTCATTGAATAGGATTTAACAAAGACTGAAGAAAATCTCAGACAATTCTAGATACTTGAATCATAAAACGTTCAAATAGTTATGTCCACATGATATTAACTCATTATAAAATAATACGAGATGTAATTTGGTAAGCGCCCATGCTGTGCCAGACACTTAACAAATATTGATTATATCAGTTAATCAATACAGTAATTCTGTTAAGGTGGGTATTATTATCCTTATTTTTCAAGTAAGGAAAGAGAAACTCAAGTTAGTTATATAAGATCATACAGCTAAAAAAGTTGCCTGGGCTATTAAAGCCAGGGTTGCTTGACACCAAAGCTCTTTCTCTTTCTTCTTTACCCTGTGCTTTCTAGACTATCTCTGTCATGGTGTCGAGGAGGATATATACCCAAGTATCCCTAGAGTTGTTACTTATTATAACTAGATTCCACAAACAGATCAACACAAATATTAAATTAATATGCAGCTGAGATTTATTAATCATCTTAACATTAGTAAACTCAGAACAGTTCTAATTATGAATGTCTTAAGCCAAATCGTTGGGAATTGCATTAGAACTGGAGAAAATTAGGTAGGCAGCTCATTTAAAAATATTCTTCCTGTTTCCTTTCCAGAGGGAGAAATGTTTCCTTTATAAGAACAGTTAGCAGCTCCTGACACCAAGTGGCCACTTTAGGTACTGCTCTGAATATTTTTGAAGACTAATTGCCCTATTAAAGGGAAAAAACAACCCAATAACATGAATGCATATTGAGATGCATGATTTCATTTGTTGCCATTTAACTATTTAAGAATTGAAGAGTTTGGTTAGAGATACCAGTGTGTGAGCATCAAATTCTTCATATCTGTACTTTAAACGTTTATTTCCAGTTTTGTCACTGGTACTGGAATGTGTGTCAGATTCTTACGACCCCTTTTGAGCAAGCTAACGAACATCATAGCATGGCGATTAAGAAAAATTGGCTTTAGGACCAGAAGAATTAGGGTGTGTCTACCTTCTCTGAGTTCCACCAACTGCACTGCTGAGACCTCTTCCAGCCACAGGTTAGCTGACCCCATTGCAGCATATGCAGGACATCACTGGTGCCAGCTCGGCCACTGGCTGAAGCTCCCACAGCTGTGTCTCGTCAGTGCCTCCACAACCAAGCTGCTTAGTGCCAATGGACATCCTGTTCTTGAACTACAGATTCAATGAAAGTTATGCTTTATTATCCACAAAAGCTAGAAGGATATCCTTCTCCTTTTTTACGCAGCACTCTGTCTCATGAACACCAATGTGCTGCCATGCACCCTAATGTCTAGCAGAGCTTTGAATGGGATGGGGTTTTGGAAGTCTGTCACCAGCCATACCTGAATCCCAGTAGTAAATACACTTAGCCCTAAGCTGGTGGCTCTTTTACATTCTTTTTTTTAAATGAGAAAAATGGTAATATATATGGTAAAATATATGGTATTTATTTGTTTATTCAAGCTCTATGCCCACACAGGGCTTGAACTCATGACGCTGAGATCAAGAGTTGCGTGCTCCACCAACTGAGCCATCCAGGCGCTCCCCCCCGCTTACATTCTTAAAGTGTGCTCTAGGTTTCAAAAATTTAATCACCGGCTGTTGTGGCAATCACACAAGTATTCTAATGATAGAAGAAGACATGACTCTATGTTTTCCTGAGGAGCTTATCAAAATGTAAGGTAAAGCATCTTTCAATATCATGATGATTTGAATTTTATGAGTATAAATTGCTGTTCCAAATTATTTGACCTTGTTTCTGACAGCTGTGAGTCATGTTTTCAAACATTCTATTCAGCTTTAGAGGTTCAGAAAGTGCACAGATATAACTCAGGTGGACATGGCTGATGAGCCTTGAGCTAGACAAACTTTAGAGAGAAAGAATAAACATTTTAACAAAAAAATATGTCACAGATAATGTGTTACTGCATATATTTTTTTTCCACTGAAAAGAGGAAGTTTTAGGGTTATACATAGTTTTAAATGGAATTATGCTTTTATATTAATATTTTCCTCTGAAGTAAATCAGAATTCGTCATATATTTCAGATTTGTTTTCTGCTAAACTTTTCAAAAACTTCATATAAATATATTTCACATGCTTTTCTGTAAAAAAGGGGGGCTATTTCTGAGTGCTTTCTTGATTGATTAATGTCATAAAAACTATTGAGCTTTTATAAGTTCAAGGAAGCCCATTCAATCAATGACAAGAGTAGCTCAAATGCATTACAACTATGAGTCATGATATTGATGTAAATGTTCTATATGAAATAGTCAGCACTGGGTTGAGTTATATTTTACTATTTTAAAAATATTTGTTGAAAAGATGACTTTGGATTATGGTAGTTTCCAGGAAAAAACCAAAATAAGTTTGCTTTTCTCTTTTTTTTTTTTTCTTGGAAGAAAATGCTACATGTTAGAGAATTATAAAAAAGAAAGGTAAATAAAAGTTTGTTACAAAGCCTGAGTCTTTTAAAGATAAAAATGCATTCAAGATAGAGTATAGAAAGGGGAAAATTTTCATTTTCCAATGGAGAATGCTGGCAGACACCACCTTAACCAAATGATGAAGTTAATAGCAACAGTAATGTCATATGGATATCATGTATCCCCTGATGTTACATGAGAAGGGCATTTACTTCACCTCTGTGGCATTCTTCCCAAAAACCAAAAGCTCCGGTGTAATCCTTAGAAAAATAGCAGACAAACACAAATGAAGGGACATTGTATAAATGCCTGACTAGTGGTTTTTTTTTTTTTTTTTTTAAGAGAGAGAGCGGGAGCAGGGGGGGGGCAGGTGGAGGTGGGGAAGAAGGGACAGAAGGAGAGAGAGAACCTCAAGTAGGCTCCACGCTCAGAGCAGAGCCTGACCCAGGGCTTGATCTCATGACCCTGAGATCACGGCCTGAACTGGGATCAATAGTTGGAGGCTTAACTGACTGGGCTGCCCAGGTGCTCCCAAATGCCTGACCAGTGTTCTTCAAAACTATCAAGATTGTGAAAGATAAGAAAAGGTTGAGAAGCTGTCATAGACTAGAAGAGACTATGGAGACACGACAACTAAATGCAATGTTGTTCCCGCATTGGATCTTGGAACAGAAAGAGAACATTAATGGGAAAACCAGTGAAAGTCAAATAAATATGGAATTTAGTTAATAGTAAAAAAAAAAAAAAAATCCCTGAGCCACAAAAAAAAGGATATGCTTGAAGTGAGTTTTTCAATTGCAATAGGTTATACTATATTATTGTCTTTAGCAAACTATCAAAATCCTGCAGAGAATGATGACAATGTTGCTTAAACCAAAGAAAGTTCTCAAAATAGGTATTTAGATCTTCTTCTCTACTGCAATCCTACTCCTCTGCAACTGTCCATTTATGTGAGTGTTGGAATATGGACATTGTCAGACATTCAAGAATTCCTGGGAAGTGATAAGAAATTTTAGTTGTGCAACTGTCTGAATTGTAGAGCATTAATCCAAGACACGAGGGCAGGCAGATATGATTTGGTAGGGAAAAAATGAATTTAAGTTTCGGACATGATGTGTTTCAGGGACCTATGGCAGCAGTTACAGTTGTGGCCTGGAGATCAAGGGACAGAGCTATCAGGTGACATAGACGACAGAGATTTGGGAGTTATCACCAGAACTAAAGTGGGTCTCCAAGAGCAAGTGAGGATGGAGAGAAGAGAAGACGGAGGAGAGAATCCCTCACAATTTATCTGTTTCTCTCATCAGTGTCATGAGCACAGGCATGAAACTCAACCAAATGAGTTTGCTGATGTCGTTTTTCCAGCCTAGACGTCTGTAATAATTTCAACTTCAAGGAAACTCTGTACAATAGTGATACCTGTAGTCACGTGGAAAATTTAAGCAATCTACAGATTACTTTTTCAGCAAGCTACAGGTATTCCAGTCTAAATATTCTCTCACTCTTGGCCTGCAGCATTCCGTTTGACGTCTGGTGGTGCAGGTGGGGTTAAAAGGCAAAAAACCGTCCACAGATTCATGTGGGTCTTAAGGTCAACATGAGAGGGCCAAAATGAGAGAAGTTTTTCTGGTATCTCTATCTGGAAGAAATCCTACTTTTTTTTTTGTTTTTGTTTTTATTGTCTGGTAGTTGTCAAGTTATAAATTGTTATAATTCTATGTAATATACACTCTTATGTTCCAATCCTAAAGAAGAAAGAAGATCCTTAAAGTCACAAGTGTTTGTCCACATAGATTTCCTAGGCTTTTAAAAAAGATTTTCCTGTAAGTCATTTTAGATTTTTATAGGGGCCTGGAGGCTTTGAGCAAAACTTAATGGTGCATTTTTAAAAGTCCAGATACAGGTTTTGGTGTTTGCATTGCATTCCTTTCAATGATCTCATTTTGTTTACATCTACCAGCTTTCCTGTAAGAGCTCTTTGAGGTGGCCCTGCATTGTCTAGCTTGGAGGCCAGAGTGATCAGTCAATTGCTAGGAAGCTGGACTTTTGCCAGAAATCTTTAGGTTGGGAATTACTGTAATTTCCCACCAGGTAGAATTTCCTGAAGGTGAATTTGATATCAGGACATGGAAACGGTACAGAAAAAGATGTGGAAGAGGAGGTACCATACCTAAAAAAAATTAAAAAAAAAAAAAAAAAGATTTATCCTGAAGAGTAAGAATTAAAAGGAGAATCTGCAGTAGATTAGTACTTGCCAATTCCTTTGGGTTGAGCTGTCAAATCTAGTAACATTTTCTGAAAGGTTGAAAAGAGCGGCTAGAATAATATTGCCTTGAGCATTAGGTGAAGAGAGATCTAGGAAAATAAAATATTTAGGAGTGGTCCAATGTGATGAAACAAACCGACTTGGAACATATCTCAGGCAGCGGCGTTTGGACTAAATGGAAGACAGAATGGCCTTAGGCGGCAAAGCTGGTCTTGGAAAGCTTAGTGCTGGTCCTCCCTTTAGCCACTAACTGCTCTAGCCCTCCAGCCATGGCTCAGAATCTACCATGCTGGGCTCTCACGTTCTCCCGGGCTCCACAGTAATGCCGCTTCCTGTTCTCATTGCTTATAGAGTATGACTCATATCTATTGTGTGGTTAGTTCCCATGTTAGACACTGAGCTCCTCTCATCTTGGCAACGTCCATTCTTGGAGAATTTATAAATCCTCACAATCACTGTGGGGGGCTGCTAAAATTCTCTTTTAGTTTACTTCTCCTCTCCTCACCAAACCGCAGGCCTCAGTAGTGCCGGTATGACACTTTTCTGGTTCAGTGACGTATCCCTAGGGCCTACAACAGTGTCCGACGTGCAGTCATGCCCAGTAAACACTGGTTAAATGAAGAATGGTCATAGAATCATTAACTCCATTTCTTACAAGATCGTATGGCACCTAAGTGCCAAAGAAGGATTTGAACCCAGTTCTGTCTGACTTCAGAAATCAGCCGTGCTTAACTTCTGTATCGATTAATGACTAAAACCTACTCACTATCCTAAGCCATCAACCAATCAACCAAATAATCAATATCAATCAATCTCACAAAATACACAGGCAGAAATGAAGTTGTAACTGGCACTGTAACTGTAAATAACTTCGATATTTCTATCCTAACAAGTCTCAAGACCCGAAGTGCCCAGAGCATTTAGGCCCCGCTCTTTTTTTTTTTTTTTTTTAAAGATTTTATTTATTTGACAGAGAGAGACACAGCGAGAGAGGGAACACAAGCAGGGGAGTGGGAGAGGGAGAAGCAGGCTTCCCGCTGAGCAGGGAGCCCGATGTGGGACTCGATCCCAGGACCCCGGGATCATGACCTGAGCCGAAGGCAGACGCTTAACGACTGAGCCACCCAGGCGCCCTAGGCCCCGCTCTTAACGGCTAATATTTTTGAATGCTTAATATGTACCAGGATTATTTTAACAATTTGAGGTATTTTCCCATATAATACTTACTACAAAATCTGAGGAAAATACTATTATTATTATAGATAATACAACTGAACATAAGGAGTTTAAGTAACTCCACTACCTCACTTACTGAGAGGGGTGTAGGTAAGACCTGAACCCATGATGTCTTCTGATCATGGTTCTGACCATGATATATTGCCTTTCTATGAAGCCGACATCTTGATGGGCTCAGGACGAGTCATTAGCAAAGTAACCAGCTGTGTCTTTGCAAGGGCTAATTTTTCTTTCCAGTGCCTCAAACAATCCTGGAAACAGCAGGTGCTCATTAAATATTTATAGAATTAATGGGTGAGTGAATCTGATTAGCTATTGCCTTACAAGATCAGTAAGGTAAGAGGATGGGATTCAGTGGAAAAGTGGAAGTTTTGAGCTTTGAAGAATACTCCAGGATAGCAAGAACTAAAGAGAGGTATGTTAGAAGAGCAGTGGCTCGGGAGCATGGAGAGGATGAGGGGGGCTCTTAAAGAAATAAATGGATGAATAAATGAGGTCAGAAGGATGACTAGAAAATCCAGATTTACTAATGGTGTCCCTGTCAATGACCTTTCATAAGTTCCTCTGAGACCAGCCTGGTAGCAGAAACACCACCAGTGAATCAAGCTTGCTTTAGTTCTCCAGCTCTAGACAGATGTAACAAGTGAAGCATGTGGACCATGGATCTCTTCATGCACACCTTCATGACAACTTCCCATCCTTTCAAAAAGTATGGTGAAGATATAGTTTACTGTTCACACCTGGACGCGTGGTCACACATTACCTAAGCATCCTTTCAGTGTCTATGAGTCACCATGTTAGGTGTCTACACAATAGGCCAGGCATGAGAAGATGCATACCTTCAATGTGGCTGTTAATTTGGGAAAAGAAAGGAAAGGATTGTTGTAGGAAGTATTAGGACACAATCTCAATAGAACTTGATGACTGACAAAATAGAAGGTGAGAGTCAATGAGTTAGGATTTACTCAAAATAATGATGGCTAAGCATTATAAAAAGTCAAGAAAGGGGTCTGGTTGAGGGAAAGGCAGGGGTGAGAAAAGATGATGATTTCAGTTTTCAAACTATTGGATATTTGGAGATGGAATGACATCCAGATCAAAATATCTAAATATTACTTAAAATATTATGGAGTCCTCTCCATGGAAGGGATTGATGGAAACTTGAGAAAATTCATTCCTTATTTGTGGATTCCAGTGTTCCTTGCATTAGGCCAGAAACTGGGGATACAGAGAATGATTACATTTATACTCTCCTGAGGAAATCCCCTATCAACCCAACTAGTGGTAGAAAAAATTATGGCACAGTGAAGAAATTAATATTCAAAGCTCAATTAAAAAAGAAGAAAGGAGGAAGCTTTAGAGAGGTAATGAATGAAATGATTATCAAGGATGGCAATAAATAAGTGTGTTAAGACAAATGTGCCAGAGTGGAGGTAAATTCAGAGAAAAGATGATGGCAAAAAAAAAAGTGGCAACTTCACCTTGGGAAAACAGGAGAGACTCTGGTAATACTACACAGAGAATAAGATGGTTAAAATTTTATCCACACACCTTCTCTATTTTGTTCATTGCAGTATTCCCAATAGTGAATATTATGCAAATATATGAGTTGAATCTTTATGTGTTGACCTGGAAATATGACCACAGTTTTAAATGAGAAAAGCAAGAGATAGAGTATGTCACAACCATTACTAAATTCTTTAAAAAATGGATTAGGGGCTTTGTTGGGCATTTTCCACATTACAATGTTTTCCTCATCTGTGAAGATAATGGCTTGCTAAACTGTTACTGAAAGAGCATGATATAGTATAGGCCATTCTACTCCCACATGGTAATTTATGTATCATACAACAAGGGGAATGAAACAGAACATGGGACCTTCTCTAGCCTTTATATCTATCTTGCATTAAGTCATGATGCATGCATGCATGCTACTTAATTCTTACATGCATGCTACTTAACACTAATCTCTATTACAGATTAGAGGGAAACCTATTGCTCAGTGTCTCCCATGAGAAAGTCTGTGATTGGCTAACATCACCATCAATTATTTGGGAGTAAAGGGAAGACAATCATCTCAACAGAGAGCGAAAAGTTTGGATCCATGTTTAATTATAGAAACCTCTTTCTTGTAGCCTAGACTTTGGGAATTGGGAGTAAGGGATGATCCTCAAATCATTGATTATGGTTTTGAGATGCTGATCCTAAAATTTTTATGAAGGACAACAAAAGTCCAAGAAAAGCCAAGGATCTCTTGAGGTAAAGGGCTGTCATAAAGGGAAATTTTCTCTAGTAGATATTGAGTTTCTATAAAGATGTAATAACTAGGAAAGCGGAGTATTGGTACAGAAATAAGCAAGTTGACCAAAGTAGTAGAACAGGGAACTTAGAAACAGACCAACATCTGTGGAAACGACAGATGCAGAGGTAGCACTGCAGACTCTGAGAAAAGGAGGACCTACTTAATAAAGAATACTGGAAAAACTTATATTCCATGAAAAGCATTGCCTTAAAAATATTTTAAATTTTACACAAAATGTATGACTTAATTATTCCTTTAAAAAATAGAACAGATAACACTAAAATTTCTTTTGGCCACTATCTCCAGGGCCAGCATTTATGTTTCCTTTCCTTGGACAGTAATACTAGCTAACATTTGTTTGGTTTGATATGGAAATTTGGCAGGGGCACCATGAGACAAAAGGTACTACATGTCGAAGGAGATGCTGGACCATATGCAAAATTTATAAACAAATATCAAGAACAAGCTACCCGATTCTTATCCTTTCACTCACATCAATGGACCAAAAGTATTAAGAGTTAGAAATTAGGATAGGGAGGTTTATTTGGAGAATGCTGCTTATTGAGTCCTAAGGAAGAGGGCTGGAGGACACTGTCCCCTGAAGCCCAAGAAAAGGGATTTGAGAAACTCAGTGTGCGTCACATGTAATGCAAAGACCACTGTGGATGGAGATCTGAGTCACACCTGAGAAATCCAATGGCAGTGGCTGACTAGCTGCTTTGACAATTTATAGAAAAGAGGTGGCTGCTGTGGGATGACACAGGACTTCCAGAAGTCCTTCCCTTGCCTGGGTAAGAAATATGTGTTTCTCAAGGACCCAATATATGCTACTTGTAAGAGAGAGCTCTTTTGAAGTCACTACCGTAATTCCTATCAGGAGAAACAGACCTCATTTGGGCTGAAGAAAGAGTAAGCCACCAGCAAGAATAGGGATGCTTTTGTCCTCATCGGGAATTCTTTCAGGAGATTTCTACCAAGGGTGTTTTCCAGAGAACATGCATAAGTACCAACAAGAGAAATACTCAGCTTTGAACATCTCCCAAGCCCAGCCTGCACTGATACTGGACTGCTGTGACAGGACTGTCCTAGGAGGAACTTCTCTGCTCCTTATACGTCTTCTCCCTTCCTCATTGCTTTGAGCAAGAAAGGATTCAAGTAGAAGGTTAAGTGAGGAAAGTAATAAAAAACTGGCCAAGTTACTTCCTCAACCACGGGCTTCCTTCCTGTCATAGAAATGAACTGTGAGAGGGGAGAGGGGGGATATTTTGGCTTTAAAGCAAGACTGAAGTTTTGACTCTCAATGTGGACTGAACATGTTGCATATTAACCTGAGATTGTATTTTATGATTAAAGAACTGTTTGTGTTACCTATAAGTTACCAGAAAGATCATGATTTACATCCAGGGACAGAGGAAATCGAGACCCACCAAGGAGGTATGATAGCATAGCAGGAGGAACAGACAGTATAGCTGTATGACTACGTCCCACAGGTGATGCTATTAAATGTAATGATTTAAGCCCATTTAATCCTAAAAACAATCTGGTAGGAGAGGTCCCATTATTATCCTCCCTTAACAGCAGAGGAGTCAGACTCATAGAGAGGTTAAGTAACATACCCAAGTCAACCCACACAGCGGAATTGCTTTTTTACTCTTACAACAGGACATGAAAGTAGCTTCAGGACAGAGAAAGAGTAGAAAGTTTGGAAAGTATGTGATAAAGGCTCATTTCTTCTTTCAGGGGAAGGTGGTGACTTGAGAGTAGAAAGATGGCAGAGTCACCTCCGCGTGAAAGAGTGGACTACTCCCACTTTTAGTTTCCTATAAAATCAAGTAAGGCACAAAGAGGATTACTGTTTCCTTGGAAATTAGCCAAAAACGCAAGAGGAGGTATGTATGCCAGGTTCTGTTTCTGGGCTTTCTAATCCGTTCTATCAAATTATTCACCTATTCCCACATTATACTGTGCCTTTAATTACCACAGCTTTAGAGATGTTTTCTGATCAGGTGGGGCGATTTTAATCTCTTTGATCTTCTTTTTCTAACTTGGTATGGTTGTTATTGTATATTTACACTTCCATATTAATTTTAGAATTAAGTTGCCATGGTCCATTAAAAACCCTGGTGGATTCTACCTATCTGGGAACAGATATCATTTCTATTAGTACTTCTTGATTGATGTTCAGTATAGTCTTAATAGTTTTTCCCATAAAGGTCTTGCAAATTTCTGGATCAATTGATTACTAGGTTTTTATAGTTTTAGGAGATATTTTCTAATACATTATGTTGGTGATGGAAGAACTATTGACTTTAATTTTGATATTATATCCCATATTTTATATAGTACTTTATATCTTACTTAGTTATCTAAGTGACTATCTTAGTAGTAATAGTGGTCTATCACGGCTCTCTCTGTTTATCTGTAGAGATAGATATTTATTGGTGTAAAGAAGAGAAATGTGAAAATAGCTTTTTATCACTGCAAAGATGTGGAAAGTCCCCTTTTTTCAGTTTGATAAATTCTAAACAGTGGGTCAGTATTTTAATATTATTAATATTTTTCCTATTTTATTTTATTTATTCAGACATATATGGGAAATGTGAAATAAATATTTGCTAAGTTTCTGGCATGAGCCACTTACTGGGCTGGACCTGTTGTATACATGAGCTCAAAATCCTCACACTAATCCCATAGATTAAGTATCACTCTCCACATTTTACAACTGTAGAAAGTGAATTTTAAATAATTTAATTGATATGACCCATTGATTTGGTATAACTGAGCTAATTGTCCTTACTTTTACTGAAATAAAGAAAAAAAATGAAGTAAAAAAGATTTATATTAAAAATAAATATAGCATATAAATTGGATTTTTCAGAAGAATCTCTCATGAGATTTAATTTTGTAGTTTTTCTCACATATTTAACATATGATTCGTTTAACCAAAGAGAATGGATTTAGACACAGAGACCATGCTTACTGAATAAAATAAATAGTACCGTGGTTCAAGGGGAAAAAAATCATGTAATGGGCCTGGACCAACATTCCCTAGAAAGCTGCCTCTTAGACCAATGATGGAATCAATTTGGTTCAAGGACTAATTCCGCTCACATTAAATGCATGCCTACCCCGGTTCTCGAGAAGAGCTGAATACAGGCACATTGGACAGGCTGGCGAATGCCTGCTCAGTGGTCATCCTCTCCTTCCTTCCAGAGCCCTGGTGCAAGGCTCCTGCTGACCAAGCTCATTTCCAGCCTGCTTGCAGACAGGAGAATGAAAAGAAAGTAATTGGGTGGGGCTTGCGGGCAGCTCACGGTGCTTTCCTGCTTTCTCCTGCTCCTAGTCTGGAGCTCTTATGGGGTGGCTGGACCACGGGCGGAAAGCTAGGTCGGTCTCGGGAAAATCGACAACGGAAACACACACTAAGATCTCCAGAGCAGAAAGAGAGATGAAATACGGGGCCCCGTGACAGCAGAGTTGCCGTGTGAGCCGTAGACCACCTAGCTCTGGACTTCTAGAATGTGCGAGTCGCTGTCATTCTGAGTTTCTGCTATAGCAGCTGAATATCCTGACACAAATTAAAAAAAAACTACTGTGAGACAAGTGTCGTATATATTTGTATAGATACCGTATGTATCTCACACACACACACACGTGCACACACATGTACATACTGTGCACACACATACACGTGCATATACGTGTACACATATGTATGTGTAGATGTACATGTAGCACATGCCTTGCAGCACATATATCTTATGTGCACACACACACACACACACACAACCAATTCTATATTGCCCTTGAGGTCGTTACCTTGGACAAACTTGGCATAGTTACTCTATTATAATTGCTATGGGATATTTGCTGTGCTGATTTGACGAGAGCCAGCCCAAGTTGTTGGTCATGCCAACAGCAATACTCATAGAAGAAGAAGGAAGGCGAGGGAGGTGGAGAAGAGACAAAGAAAGTAATTTTATTTTCCATGTGTGCGGCCTTGAGGGGGTGGATGTTGGCAGGGCAGGGAATCACTCACATTTGTTCAGTGGAAAACTGAAGATTGCCGATTCTTTTCTCTTTTGAACAAGTGAGCTAGAAATTTCATAATAAACTTTGATAGAAGTGAAAACTAAGGGGGAAAAATCAGCATTTAAATAAGGACTAATGTTGAACCAAATCTTTGGCTGGTAACACTTTATTTTGTAAGGGTCATATTAAAACTACCTTCCATCCTTCTTGCATCTGTCAGGCTACATTTTACTTGGATTATATCAGTACAGTTATATCTTTAATAAAAACCTCCTTCAAAGAAAATTGCATCTAATTAGGAAAAAAGTGAAGGAGTTATGTTACACTTGGGTGATATGCAGCCACTTCACTTGGGAGAGTGTGAAAATCGTTTCTCCAGATGGCAGCTTCCTGCTTAGCTGAGCTTATGATCCCCAGCAGTAAGGCTTTTTCTTTTCTTCTTTCTGAAGCCCATTTACTTTCCTGTACATGTGTGTAATTAATTTTTTAATTATATGACTTGGCAAAAACAAAATCAAACGCCAATAAATTATATATAAAAAAATGAAAAAGGCATTAGTGATCTCCTTTGAGAAGCATTTTGAAAGCAAAATATCCTGTTGATGATCTTCACCTGTTTGTAGGATGATAAGTGATGATTAGCTACACTAAAAACATAGTTCTATATAATACAATTTGCAAATTTAGCAGAGCTTAAAGGTTGATGGAAATGATATATCAGGTCTGCTAAGCCTTAATATGCAATTTTCTTAGGTTAATAGGCAATAGATACCTTCCATGCATGTAAGAGAAATAACATATTGGTAGTTTTAAAAGTATTGCCTTATTATTAGCTTTTTAAAAAATAACCATTAAATGGCAGGAATTATGCTGTGTGCTAGGATAATCATATTGAGCCAAACAGAGGTTCCTGGCCTCAAATGGACAAGATAGACAATCATATGATCATATATTTATAGTCCTATTACCCTTTGAAACAAAGTGCAGGCAGTTATGAGAGCATGTCTTGGAAAGAACTGATATATTGCAAGGGGTCAGAGAAGACTTCATTTTAGGAGTAATAATGAAATGAGATCTCCAGAATGACTGGAAGTTAACTGGGCAAAAGTAAGGAAGAACTGAAAGGAGGTCAATGTGTCTGAATGTCAGAGAGCAAATAGGAGAAAGATCTAGGATAAGACTGGAGAGATCATTAAGGCCCTTTAGATCTTGTTTAGGATTCTGGTCTTTTTTTTTTTTTTTTTTTTTGAAGATTTTATTTATTTATTTGACAGAGAGAGACACAGCGAGAGAGGGAACACAAGCAGGGGGAGTGGCAGAGGGAGAAGCAGTCTTCCCAACAAGCAGGAGCCCGAGGCGGGCTCGATCCCAGGACCCTGGGATCATGACCTGAGACGAAGGCAGATGCTTTAACGACTGAGCCACCCAGGTGCCCCTAGGATTCTGGTCTTTTTAAAAAGATTTTATTTATTTGAAAGACAGAGAGAGTGAGAGAGAGCACAAGCCGGGGGAAGGCCAGAGGCAGAGGGAGAAGCAGACTCCCCACTGAGCAGGGAGTCTGATGAGGGCTTGCTCCCAGGATCTCTGGAGCATGACCTGAGCTGAAGGCAGACACTTAACTGACTGAGCCACCCAGGCACCCCAGGATTCTGGTCTTTATTCTAGGAACACAGAAAAGTCTTTAATATTTTAACCAGGAAAGTGACATAATAAGATTTACATTATAAATGATTACCATAGTTATAGTGTAGACCCTGCGCTATAAAGAAATGAATGGAAGAGGTTAAACATAGACCTAGTAAAAACACTGAGGACATTGATATAATCTCTGCGAATTAAAGGAAATTAATCCCCAATATTACATTTTATTCAGACAGACCTCCTGTCTCCCTAGATATAAAATAAAGCTGTTATCTGTGTAGATACACTATGGTGTAGAGTCTAGTCTGGATATAATGAAAGGAACTACAGGAAAACAGTAGTGTATCCATAAAGGATGATGATTAGACCTCACAACAGATTTCTCATCAGCAACACAGAGGTGTGAAGATAGTGGGATATTTTTTAAATTGCTGAACCAAAATAGTTATTAATGTAGAGTTCTATAAGATGTTGAGCTATTGTTCACGAATGTGTGTGAACTAACAGTATTTCCAGATATACAACGATGAGAAATTTTCCTACTCACATGCACTTACTAAAAGAAATACTAAATAGCATATATTACAGGAGAAAGAATGAGGCAGGAGTAGAGTTGCATGCTAAAAGCAACAACAAATAAAGAAATCGAGTCAGGTACAAGTAAACCTAAATAGCATAAAAAGTAATACTTTTCATTTTATAAAACAAGATAATACACATTTTTAAGACCGAGAGGGGTGATCATATTTACAGCATTTTAAGGTCCTTTTTATAAAGGAGGACAATATAACTAGACAAAGTTAAGACATGTGTAAGTGAAGTTTATGTGTTATAAATTAAAGGATCACCACTAAAACAGCAGAAATAACATGGATAATTTCCCAGATGATTTTAAAGCAAAGGGAGGAAAAACAAACCTTAACAAATCCAACAAAAAGTAGAAAAGAAGACCAAAAAAAAAAAAAAAACAAAACAAAACCCCAACCTTAGTATATAGGCAGCACAAGATAAGAAATAAATTTAAATACATAATCACAAAATATATAAATGGAAGATGATACACACATCATCCAACATCTTCTGTCACTATTTCTCCTTCCACCTAAACTCACATGATAATTTAGCATTGGAATGGGTGGTTTTCATGGGAACCCAGGCTCAACTTTGTGGAGCTTGCATTTCCTTTTTTAGAGAATGAATTTAGGAAGCCTTAGATATGCCTCTGGTTAAGAGGCTTTCGTACTTCATGGGCAAAGAGGGAAATGTATTTTTTTGCTTAGAGTTTAGATTTAAATGGGATTATATCAATTTCCTATAGAGTAAATCATGCTCTAAAATATATGGGCATAAGTTCACAATTGCTTATCCTTAGTGAAAACTCTCTGCAGAACAGATATAACTGACCTGATCCTACAGATAGTCTTTCTAAATATACCAGAGTGGAGGCAGCAGGCAAGACTCTTCATGTCCCTTAAGGATCTACATCTGCTACACGTGCTCCGGTAGCAGATGGAAGCGCGTGCAGAGATCCTTACTGGCTTCGTAGTACCTTTGTTTACAAACTGTACTTCCTATTCATCTGCAATCTAATCAGTTAGTAAGTTCATAAAGCCCCAAAGTGCCTGCTCATTTACATGGCCCCATTTTTTGAAGTAAGAGAGCCCAATTCTCTTCTGGCTCACTGGATATGACTGTGCCTGTAGGTTAAATGAAACCAATATTGCTACCCAGGCTCGAACTGACTTGGCTGGGTTTCGGTACCTTATCTGAAGTATCTTCATGTCTGAACACAAGAGAGGGCAGTTACCTCTGGGACTCAAGTTAGGTGGTAAAAACTGGTACAACCATGTCATCTCTTCTTGTTAGTGTAAATTTAATGGAAAAAGAATAGTTGTTTTTCTGAACGATGCTTAGTTCTCGATCTGGTGGTTGTGTGTCTGTTGTACATCTAAGTCTTACTTGCCCTGGGTAGATGTAACACTGCTGTTCACGCTACTGCGCGTGGAGGATTCCCACCACAGAAGCATCAGCAGTGAAGGTAATCTGTGCACTAATTTCTCTTTGTGACCCTAAGGATCCTGAAAATTGGAGTAAAAAAAGAATATCCAGGACAGGGATATCAGTCAGGCAAATTCCAGGGAGCAGGACTTGAATAGTGTAAACCCAGGTTAAAGCAGATTTTAAAATGCCAGGTGTGGGAGCAGGTGTTGCCAGGTCACCAACGTCAGAGCAAGTCTTGTAGCAAGATGGTCTTAAGGTAGAACTGAAGACCTAACCTCTCCCACCTGCTTCCAACCAAGACAGGGCTAGGGAAGCCTCAAAATGGGATTATTTCAGGGACAAATGGACTCTGGGAATACAAAGCAAATGTAGAATATGTCCAGAATATTACTTTAGATGTGGTTTTCTCTAATGTTCTATAGAGGGAATTTCAATATTTTATACAATACTTTGCCTTTTTTCATAGCACTGAGATACAGAGTTACTAGATGAATTTTTTCTGAGTAGTTAGAAATGAGTCATAAAAGAAATGACTTCTGTTTGACTTTCAAGTATTTCTAGCACCAAGCGTTAGCAGTAAGTGAAAGCCTTCTACTATCTTCAATGAGTGGGAATGTGTCAGATGCCTATGGCTTTTACATTAACTAGAATCAATTTAAATTTAGTATGTTTCATCACATATGAAGCAAGTTTACTCAGAAACTATCAAGCATGTGTCAAGGTGTTATCTGAAAGTCAGAAAATCCACTCTGCTGCAGAAATAAATACAGGTGAGGGAGGGGTGCCTGGCTGGCTCAGTCGGGAGAGCATGTGACTCTTGATCTCAGGATTGTACATTCAAGCTCCATGTTGGGCGTGGAGCCTACTTGAAAAGAGAAAGAAAGAAGAAAGAAAGAAAGAAAGAGAGAGAAAGAAAAAAGAAAGAAAGAAAGAAAGAAAGAAAGAAAGAAAGAAAGAAAGAAAGAAAGAAAGAAAGAAAGAAAGAAAGAAAAGAAGGAAGGAAGGGAAAGACAGGTGAACCACTTCCCTCCTGTATCTCTTTTTTTTTTAAAGATTTATTTTTTAGAGAGAGAGAGTGCGTACACAGGGGGAGGGGAGGGGCAGAGGGAGAGGGAGAGTCTTAAGCAGACTCTGCTGAGTGCAGAGCCCAATACAGGGCTTGATCTCATGACCCTAAGACCAGGGCCCCAGCCAAAACCAAGAGTCCGATGCTTAATGGACTGTGCTACCCAGGTGCCCCCCTCCTATATCTCTTCAAAACAAATTTATTTCATTGAACATCTTAGGCATTCAGCTTTGAATGAGAGAACACAGAATGTCTTAACTGAAAAGGAAAAAAAAAAAAAAAGAAAAAAGAAAAAACTAATGAGGTCAGCTAAGCTAACCTTTAGTTTTTCAAAGGAGGAAACCAAGACCCAGAAGATAAGTGTTTCTCTTGAGGTCACACAAAAAGCAAATTGCCTAAATACTGGTCTCATGGCAACCATCCCAGTGGTCATTTATATATATATTTTTGTATTTTTATTTTTTAAAGATTTTATTTATTTATTTGAGAGAAAGAGAGAAACAGCATGAGTAGGCGGAGGGGGAGGGGCAGAGGGAGAAGCAGACTCCCCGCTAGCTGGGAGCCCGACTGGGCAGGGCTCCATCCCAGGATCCTGAAATCAGGACCTGAGCCAAACTGAGCTGCTTAACTGACTGAACCACCCAGGCGCCCCACTCCAGTGGTCTTTTAGCCATAAAATAATCCTCCTGGTTTTGCAGTTTCCTCTCCACCCATGCTGAGGGCGTAAATTCCCCCCAAAAGGGAATTGCTGTGATCTTTTCTTTGCTTCAGAAATGTGTTCTAGGTTTCTTCTCCCACTTACCCCTTCATCTCACTTTCCCTTCTACAGATTTCTAGGAATCTGTCTGGTTGCTTGATAACGAGATGCAGTTTATCTGCCCAGTCCCTGTGGGAAGATGACTTGGTTGGATGGCCTGCCCTGGCTTTGCCTTAGGTATTCCTCTAAAGCCCCTGTGCCCCTCACCCCTGGACTCTCCCATCTCAGCCTCATCATCTGTGTCGGCACTGACACAGCGGACACAGCACTCTGCCCCGGAGCCTGCCCCTTCTCAAGACCTTGAATTTTGAGCCTGTTCCTAGATTCAGCACAGCCTAAAGTCTTGGAATAGTCCGGGAAGTCTTAGCCATCTCCGTGTTAGTAATCACTGGGCCATCTAAAGCATCCATTCTTTCCTTAGCAGAATAGTAATACAAGTTCTCTGTAGAAAATTTAGAATATGAAGAATTTCAAAAAGAAGCAAAAGCCATTCATATTTTTACCACCCAATTATAAACATTTTGGGTTCATTCACTCATCCATGTTTCCAGTTTTTTGTTATGAATTATGTTGTTATGATCATTGGACTATAAGTATTTGTATCAAAATACAGTATGTTTTTATTTCTCCTGCATAAATACATAGTAGTGTAATTTCTCATTGTATGGCGAGGGTATATTTAGCTGCATAAAAATATACAAAGCTGTTTTCCTCAGTGGCTATACCACCTTGTGTTCCTACTGTCGAAGTCTGAGAGTTCCGGTGGCTCTCCATCCTCACCAACAGAGGTCTTTGCCCAGAAAGACTAACTTGACCGTACCTTGCTGTTATATGGTGTCCTCACTTTTATTTTTTGTTTTTTGGTTTTGTTTTTTAAGATTTTATTTATTTATTTGAGAGAGAGAATGAGATAGAGGGAGAGCACATGAGAGGGGGGAGGGTCAGAGGGAGAAGTAGACTCCCTGCTGAGCAGGAAGTCCGATGCGGGACTCGATCCAGGGACTCCAGGATCATGACCTGAGCGGAAGGCAGTTGCCTAACCAACTGAGCCACCCAGGCGCCCTGGTGTCCTCACTTTTAAATCAAAATTAAGTATCAATATTTCAAACAGACTTGCAGTAACAATACTACTCAAGAAATACAAGCACCAACGTTTTAGACCAGAGTCACCCTTACATTCTTATTAAGATCATTCCCCAAATTATGCCGCCGCAGTATCAGTATAGAACAGAGTTCTCAGAGGAACTTGCAGAAGCTCTGATGTAACTGCAGGAGTAATGCCTGCTAAATGGGTGATTAGAATTGGGGAGCTCTTTGGATTGTCCACTTAGATGTGGGGGTCTGGGCTCAAATATGTCGGTGCATTTTTCTCCGTCCTATAATTTCTTAATTATTAAACAGGACCAACTAGTGATAATCTGCATTATCTTGTCTGATATCTTGACATGATAGCATCTTACCTTCTCCCTATATCAAGTGAATGTGTAGGATATGTGTGATCATATTTGTCTGATCTACTTCCGCTAGACATAGAAGATGTAAGCCGGGGTGTCAGGCAGAGTACAATCAATCTGAAAATATGTTCCTGTTCAGGGACAGATGCTATACATCCTAAGACACCAAGAGCTCTCCAAAAGCTAAGATGAGATCTGCAAAGTCAAATTATTTAAATAGGGGATAAATGTTGCACTGGCAGTCTCTTTAAGCTCATCTTCTTGGGCTGTGGGTCGCTATGATGATGAGAGGGGGGATGCTTACATAGAAGAGTATTATTCAATATTTCATTGAAATATTTAATGTGTGTGTGTGTACATGGGCATGTTTAAATAAGCCTTGGTCAAAATATGTATCCTTTGGAGCTAGGCTTGAGAGAACTATGACTTTGTTCTTATTATCTGGGCAGGCATGAACTCAATATAAGTATTCCAAAGTTCTTAAGCCAAACTGGTCTCTCTGCCCTTATATGAACCTCAGGACTCTAAAAGGGTATGACTATAAAATAGAGAAGAGTCTTGACACCAGTAAAATTTTTTCCTCCAAGTTGCTGTATTCTTGCCAAGTTTTCTTCTTAGGGAGTTTTAAAATCTTTTATAGTTTTTCATTCACTTTGATTTTTTAAGAACTGGAGACGTCCAAGTATTTTACTTATCAAGGTTAATCTAAGCGCAACTGAATCTTTGGCAACATCAGAACCTGGAAGCAGTGTGGGAGTGAGATGGAGTCCAGTCACACCGTGCCTCGCAACCCAGACATCGCTGCCCCTGCTCCGAACAGTGGGAGTGAAGCTGTGACACCAGCTGCCTGGTTTTGGAAGCGAGAAAGGAGAATTTTGAATTCACTGTGGTGAAACTTAAAGCTTTCATGCGAAAATCCTCCTCTCCTCCTGCTCCTTTCCCTTTTTAGGAAGCTTGTGGCTGACCACCTGGTGTTCTGAATCATTAATTCATGGAAGACATTCTGTCAGGAATAACACATAACAGGCAGCCTGGCAACTGCCATCAAAATCCTTCCAGCTCCCCATTCACTTTAATTCACTTCAGTAATTATTTATTGTACACCTACTATCATGCCCAGCCTGGTGCTAGGCAATGAGTCTTTCAAGGGAAGAGAGCATAAAATTCTTTCCCTGGAGATTTAAAAAATTTCTTTAATGTTGTATTTATTTTAAGAAGAGCAGATGAAATACTCCATGAAACAGAAAAATTTCTTAAATTTACCTAAGTGTCAAAACAATAAAGAAGTAATAAAATGAAAAAAATACATTAGCGTCAGTGCTTAAGTTCGTATGAAGGGAGAGGAGCTACACATGTATAGGCCCTGGGTGCTTTTCTTGAGTCATCTCATTTAATTCTTAAAGCTACCTTAGGAGAAAGATAGGAAAAGCCCCACATTAAACATGGGGAAATAGAGGTTTGGGGTAAGACTGGTTAACTAATCTTTCTCAATAGTTGACTCTTCAGTCAAGGAATTGTCTAATAGTCTAATTAATGTCTATTAGCATCAGGTATAAACTTCCACGTGACCACAACAGGTAAGGGAATTGAGTGGGCTAGAGAAACCACAAAAGCCCCCAGGTAGAACAGATTGTCAGGTGTCTTGAGTCTGAAGCATGTATAAGAGTGACAAGAAAGGGGTACCTGGGTGGCTCAGTGGGTTAAGTGTCTGACTCTTGATTTCGGCTCAGGTAGTGATCTCAGGGTTGTGAGATCAAGCCCCGCTTTGGGCTCTGTGCTCAACGTGAAGTCGGCTTGAGATGCTCTCTCTCCCTCTGCCCCTGCTGCAACACCCCCCCCCAAAAAGAAAAAAAGTGACAAGAAAGATCAAGAATATCAAAAGGCCAATGAGAAAGGCCAATGAGATGGGTACAGAAAACCAAAAGACAGAAAAGCAGCAGACAAAAAGACAGATCCTATAGGAACTGAAGAAACAGAGTCACAGTGAGCATAAAGTAAATCACCACTAAGGAGACTTTATTAGTAAGGTAGTTCTGGAACACAGTTCTGGTTTTTCATGGTTCCCAGGTGGTAGAAACAAACCCATCCTACAGGAAGGAGTGAGGCAACTGGGAGCAGATGAGCCAGGCATGGAACTTTGATGAACCTTTTTTTTTTTTCCTACTTGAAATGTCTGTAATTATAAGAATTTCTTTTAGTCTATATATTCTTCGTGAAGCCTTGAAATAATTTTCATTATGTTTCTCAATTATACTGTTTAGTCAAGTTAAGCTTAACTAATGTTCTTCTTAGGTTATTCCGTCTGAATATTTTGTGTTTTCATTTTGTGTAGACATCCTGGACCTAAGGACTGGTTTTTAAAATATATCAGTTACCAGGGCACCTGGGTGGCTCAGTCGTTAAGCGTCTGCCTTCAGCCCAGGTGGTGACCCCGGAGTACCGGGATTGAGCCCCACGTCGGGCTCCCTGCTCAGTGGAAAGTCTGCTTCTCCCTCTCCCACTCCCCGTTCTTGTGTTCCCTCTCTCGCTCTCTGTCAAATAAATAGGTGGAATCTTTTTTTAAAAAATTATATATATATATATATAGATAGATACACACACACATACATATATATATATACATATATATATATATATATATATATATGTATCAGTTACCAAATAAGAAAATCAGTAGCACAATTGCTTTGCTGCACAGAGAACAGCATGAGGAGGAATTTCCTCTTTGGTTGAATCCTCTAGGTGATGCATTTGAAATTTGATGGTTATTCTCCTAATATAACCTTGTGTTCTTGCATGCATTTAGAACATAAGCTCCAATCCAGAAAAGATCTCTTCATCAAAAAGAGATATCTCTCCAATTAAGGCCATTATATTCTACTGAGAAATGGAACTAGAGGCACAGGGTTCCTAAAAGCTCCTGAGTGAGTGTAACTACTATGAAGTACGGTAATGTCTGCTGGGTCACCGGAGGGCTGATGTACTAGGTTCTTGTGTAGGAAAACAAAATGGATTCAAGAGCCCTGCTACTTGACTGCAGGATGTGGCTGTTTAGTAAACATGTGACAATTAGCTGGCCATGAAAATAATCGTGGACAACTTTAATATATATTTGAAAATGTTACGCCCTTAGATAATTGTACTGATTTTTCCCAGAAAGAAGTAAACATTTGTGCTTTTTTGTTCCAGAATCCTTTCTATTTGGAAATAATCATAACATGTTATTTAATTCCAGGAAGATGATTATGTAAGGCAACAATATTGACAAAAAGGGTAGGAATTTGAACTGCCTCTAATTCTGTATTTTACAGAAACTTTGCATAATTCTGTATTTTAATATGTCCTGCTAGTTAATATATCCTAGTTGCAGTAAAACTGGCTCTTTCTCCTGATTCAGTACTCACCCTGATAACTGAGGAAATACCTAAATCAGTGATTCTTAAACCATGGAGTAAAGAAGAATCACCGAGAGAACTAGTTTAAATGCAAATTCTCCTAGTTATTCTGATGCGGGTAGGCCACAGAATACACACCGAGGGTTAAATAAATGCCAGTGTAGGCTTTTATTAATTAATATAAAAATAGTTGTGTTTTGCTAAAAGCAATGTCAAAATTTTTATCCCCTTCATAGGCTGTATTATGGTGTGGTAGAAATAGCACTGTGTTTAGACCCAACCTAGGTTTTTCCATCTACTTCATCATCTACCAGTTAAATGATTCAGGAGACATTTATTTCACCTTTAAAATGAAGTTGCCTTATCTGCAAAATGAAAAAATAAAGCAACAATCTATTAAATGAAATAAAAGCTGTAAATCACCTAATGCCTGTCACACAAAAGGTACTCAATACATGCCTGACTTCTCTTTTTTCTTTTTTTTTTTTTTTTTTTTTTTTTATTTATTCATGAGAGATAGAGAGAGAGAGAGGCAGAGGCAGAGGGAGAAGCAGGCTCCCCACGGAGCAGGGAGCCCGATGCGGGACTCGATCCCAGGACCCTGGGATCATGACCTGAGCTGAAGGCAGATGCTTAAGCGACTGAGCCACCCAGGGGTCCCAAAGATTTTATTTTTTAGTAATCTCTACACCCAGCTTGGGGCTCGAACTCATGACCCTGAGATCAAGCGTGGCATGCTCTACCAACTGAGCCGGCCAGGTGCCCCTCTGACTTCTCTTTTTTCTTGATTTAGTGCTTTGACTAAGTCATTTTGCTTCTTCTTCTTCTTTTTTTTTTTTATCATAGTTCTTATAAGAATTTCTTATATGAAAATGCTAAAAGTGATACTGAGGGACGGACATCTTTCCAAACATTCTGTGCAGCAGTCCCTAGGGAGAGCCAGGACATCTCAGCACAAAATGTAACCAGGGTGTCTCTTACCAACTCAGGACCACCACCACTCCCTTGCAAGGCTGGGAACTACATTTCCCCAGATCCCCTGCCTGCATGGTTCTGGCTTCAGAGGCCGCTCATGAGAGGAACTGTGAGACCTGGAAGGCAAAGGTGAGGAGGAAGCCATATTCTCAGAAAGCATGGCAACAAGGCACGGTGACTTTTTATAGATGTCTTTGTGGCTGCCCTCTTCTGGGTCCTGGTGGCCAGAATCAGTGGTTTCTCAGAATCCACTCCAATACCTCAGGCTGAAGCAATCATGGACTGTTTCCCAATCCTCCAGCCTGCCAGCCCTTCACTTTTGTAGCGCCTTCCACATGTGTGTAAACCTTAGTTCCTCTATTAATTTCCTGATTCCGGTGACACTTACAGTGGTTCTATTTTTCTACTCAAACTCCGACTTGTATACCAGAGTACGCTGGCACTTACTCTGATGTTACACTTCCTGGCTAATATGTTTTCTTATTTGATATGGGTTACCCCCCAACCCACATCCCAATTCTCTTAAAGTACCCCCAGGGAAATATTTCTGCCTTAGAGCAGCTTGGTTGTTTTTCATCTTTGATATGCAGGTCTCCACTACTATGTTTCAGAGAAGTTGAGGGTTGGGTATACCAGGTTAATGACTTCTGGGCCACACCAAAGTACAGTCTAGGCTAGAACAAGTCTAGGGCATCTAAAATTGTAAGTGGAAGTGTTCAAAGAACAATTAATACTAGCATTTAAACTAGCTACTGCATGTTTGATTTTAATCATATTTTACAATATCATCCATCAGTTTATTTGCCAAATAGTACAGGGCTTTGTTTTCAAGACTGGCTTTAAAATAAAACCTAAAATAAACCCAAACCTTAGTTCCCAGATGTGAATTTTTTTGTCTTACAAAAACTCCCTACTGAATGAGGCTCCTGTCCACCAACTGGAGCCATTAGTCCTCCTCTTGTCAGTGTTAGATCTGACTCGCAGAGACATAGTGCATTTCAAACCATAAAAATGCTACACTTTGTCAGATATGACCTATGATCAAATTAGACAAAAGAATTTTACTGTGGAGTAACAACCATCATAGACACAAGATTGATGGTTCTTGTTAGTGCTATTTTGCTTTTGGTATTTGCTTATTTGCTTCGTTTTCATTTTAGCCTAGAGATACCTAATTTATGGAACACCTATTGTGAGCTAGAAACATTACATGATGATATTTACATACTGATTATTTGAATTAGATATTTTTATCCTCATGTTATAGACGAGCAAACTGGAGCTGAGAAGGAGTAATAAACTTATTCAAGGTAATTAGCTAGGAAGTGACAGACCTAGTATCCAATCCCTGGTCTGTTTGATTCTATGAGTGTACTTTCTACTCTTCCAATCTGCTTGACATTATCAGTCTTACTATTTTATAAGAAAAAATAATACAGAAAGAAGCATTTCTTGTGACCCACCAAACTGAATAAAGAATAAAATTTAGTGTTCAGTTGCTGCCCTCTTGTATCTCCTCAGGGGATTTTATTGAAAATGAAGTGCTGTGTGACCAGGATCCTTGCTCCTATGCACCTCTTGCACAGCAGAGTCACAATAATTACTTTTTCTGCCAATCTAGAGGAAGTTTGGACATTGCATGCCAGCAGGCACTCTTTGTAAGTGAGGCATTAGATGATTCCTGATGTCAGTGGGACATTCTTCTGTATTTTAGCTAGACCATACTGATTTTTTCACAGAACTCCTCCCCATGCCTTAGTTTAAGGGCATCTTTTAAAAAGGAGGTATTAATTAAGTATCATTAGAAGCTCTCTTGCAGAGTTTACATCGTTCTGCGGTTAGAATAGTACCATACAGATAGCTGTAATCCAGTATCTATGAATGAGTACATTTGTAGTAATGGTCTATGGACCAACAGAAGACATGAAAATCTCCCTATCCCACCAGACTCTACTCTGTTCTGGCAGAGGAATGGAGGATTGAGGGGGTGGTTGTGGTATGTGTCAAGGTCAAGGATCACAACACTTGTGGGGTAGTGATTCAATAGGAGGATCCCCCCATTTTTTTGGTTAGAAATCATGGTCTCTTGACTCCACTAATGAAGGGTTGTCTACCATGTTTCATATAGTAACATAGGTCAGGGACTGCCTCTTACTGGTGGGTCTGAAAAGCCTTCAGGTGGGCAACTGAGTTTGGTTATGCTATGTCTCTTGCCTCCTGAGTGGCACAATCTCAAGGGCTAAGATAGGGGGTAAGATTTGGGTAAAAGGCCCTAAGAGCCCAGAGTTTATGTCAAAAGTTCCCAACTGTGTTCCACGGAATGTTTTACGTAGATATTAATGAGAATTCCAGAATTGAATGTGTCTAAAATGAAAGAGAGCATAATATATTAGTTGTAAATATTTACAATGTACAATAGTATCTTACTGCTTTTGGAAAATCTTAAGGAAGCCTCCTTACCTCTATTTAATAGTTTCCCAATCTTATTTGAGCACAGAACATTATTATTTATGTTTTTCTTGCTAAATAGTATTCCATGGGACACTAAGGTTGGGAAACTCTGGTCTAGATGTTAGAGTGAAATGGCAACAGGAGACCTCAAGACACATGCCAGAGCCAGGGATCCCACATAGAGATCTGGGGCCAATAGCCTGCTGTGAACACACACACACACACACACACACACACACACACACGGTAAACCAGTTTATACTTTTTCCTTTCTAACAATACTGATCATAGCCACAGATCTTTCATTACAAAACAGCAAATTTTTTCCATTTGTATTGGTGAATTGACCATCCTGAGTTATATAGGCTTGCCTAAGTGCTGGAGGAATATAACAAGAGTGGTACATCTATCTTTTAGCTATTCTATTTTGAAGATAAATCAATTCTAACTGGATTGAATGTATTTTAGGCTCTCAATCTTGCTCATTTGCTGCCTTTTGTTACTTTCAGCCACATCTTGACAAAACATTGATTTCTTTTGTCTAGCTTTCTTGTCTCCTGTAATATTAGTCTAGAAAATTTTTTGAGGGGGCAGGGACTACAGAATATTTTTTCTTGGGATAATCATCCATCTCAAGCATGCAATGATTGGCCAATTGCTCTTCATTGTATGAATTGTTCATCCAAGAAATAACTGATTGATGGTTTCTGATAATCGGTGCCAAGCTTCCTTAGACTGAGAATGTTCTGTTATGGGTAAAGATGAACAGATGATTAAAAATCACACACAGATATTAGATGCTTGGGTAAGCCCTTAACAAAATGTCTTTTTTAAAAAATGGAGATGGCTATTAATTAAACAATATAGCTTTAAATATAAACTTCCTTTGCAAACATATAACTATAGTTATTTATTCAACTGGTTTTCTTTGTTTCATGAAGAGCAAATAATGTGTCAAGAATGCAGGTCAGGGGCTGCAATAGTGGGAAGGAGTACTCTATATTAGCTCGGAGATACTTTTTAATATCACCTAAATCCCTTTGTTTTGTGTCTATACTGACAAGGTAAAACTTTGATTTTTATACTGGCTACCCACACGGCTTACCCACAGTGACAGTGCACATATATACAGACACAAACATTCCTATCCATTTAGAAAGACCTTTCCTGCGGCAAATCATCCTTGGGTAAGGAAAAAAAAATCTAGTTCCTACATTTACAAATCTGAGGTCCCCTGTTCCTCAGATGTTGTGAATCCAATTTAGTATTGTTCCTAAAACAATTGGAGTTTGAACTTTATGGAGTTACCATGTGTTTTGCCAAATTATGTCTTCCAACCTACGGACCATTGTACATTTCACCTCCCAAACAAGTAGATAACAATGATTTTTATTATAAAATAGCTATTTTTAAACAGTTAATATATTAATCATTGTCATTAAGTCTGACCATCTGTAAGAGTGTTGACAATAGTGACTCCATTTTTGGGCGCCTGGGTGGCTCAGTTGGTTAAGCGACTGCCTTCGGCTCAGGTCATGATCCTGGAGTCCCGGGATCGAGTCCCACATCGGGCTCCCTGCTCGGCGGGGAGTCTGCTTCTCCCTCTAACCCTACCCCCTCTTGCGCTCTCTCTCACTCTCTCTCTCTCTCTCTCTCAAATAAATAAATAAAAAAAAAAAATCTTAAAAAAAAAAAAAAATAGTGACTCCATTTTTGGTCCTCCATCTTGTTCATGTCTGTGAATGACCTCCCTCAGGGTAACATGTTCCAGGCCCCTTGGAGATTAATGTATGCCCTGACCATGCAGGAAGGTTTGTTCCAATCCCCCCTAAAGTCGTTTAGATGACTAGTAGAGATAACGTAGTTTCTTCTTCTCCCTCCCCTCTGGTGCACAGACGGTGCCATGAGGTTTGTTAAATGTTAAACCCTTTGACCTTACCACAATGACCTCTGCACATCTCCTTGCTCTATAAAAGCTGTGAATTAAGGTCTGAACTTTGTAAAGAATAGATGTGCAGCACCTGGTACTTGTTAGTAAGTTACCCTGAATAGAACTGTGTAATGGTATGGAGTATGGGTAACTGTGTAATGGGTATGGAGTAGTTTGCTTCAAGTTATGGTTCCAAAGTGCCTTCTCAGTCTGGGGGATACTTCACTGTCCCTCCTCCACCTTCTGACATCATCCAACACAATTCTTCTTCCATAGACTACACTACCCTATAGTAGTAAAATTCTTCACCCTCACAATAATCCTCTTTACCAAAAATTAGTTATAAGTCAAATCCCCCAAATTATTTATTCCCAACAGTTCCTGTTATGATTTTTAATTTCCACAAGTTGTTAAAACTAATATATAGTCACTCAAAACAATTATACATTTATGTGTGTAGAGAAATATGTTTTTTTAAGATTTTATTTTATTTATTTGACAGAGAGATAGACATAAGAGCACAAGCAGAGGGAATGGCAGAGGGAAAGGGAGAAGCAGGCTCTGTACTGAGCAGGGAACCCAATGCGGGACTCGATCCCAGGACCCTGGGATCATGACCTGAGCCGAAGGCAGACGCCCAACCATCTGAGCCATCCAGGTGCCCAGAGAAATATGTTTTTCTAGTTTTGCACTTCAAGAAGTAAAATAAACAGGGATTTTTTTTTATTGCCTAGGAGTGAGGAATGAGAGGGACAAAATACTCACTCCTCCATTGGCTTAAAATGCATCAGTATAAAAAAAAGAACAGCATAAATACAGAGAGAAAGAAGAAAAGAGAGGAAGAGAGAAGGAAAGGAAGAAAGAAATCAAAAGCAGAGATGAGGTATAGACGTGTGAGTGGAACCCTGCCATTATTATCACTGTCTTAAACATTTCAAGTAAAACAGCAAAAGAAAAAAATTACTGGAGTACAAGCAAATGCATCTCTCAATTAATCCCCCCCACCCTCACCACCAGTTATAATACCATTTCCTTTATACTCAATTCTTTGGACAGGGATGCATATCAAGAGAAATCATGCTTATGAGATCATGAACTGAGAGCATGATAGGGGATGGAGAGAATAGGACAGGTCAGAATGATTTTAGGAAGCAGACTAGGTGGGAATCAGCGAAGAACTGGGCACTGGGATAAAGGTAAAGAGAGAAGTCTAGAATAACTTCCAGGATAATTACTGCCTTGAGTGATTAAGAGAATGCCTTGCAGAAAGACAAGAAGGAAAAGACCTGAGTGGAAATGATTGATTTTTTAAAACAGATTTATTGAGATATAATTCACATACCATACAATTCATCCATTTAAAGTGTGCAATTCAATGGTATTTAGTATATTCAAAGACAGAAGCAACCATGACAGCAGTCAATTTTAGAATATTTTTGTCAAAAAGAAAAAATAAACCCTGTGCCTTTTAGCTATCACCCCCCTATATACCTAGTCTATGGCCCTAAGCAACAACTAATTTACTTTCTGTCTCTATAGATTCTAGACTTTCATATGAATGGAATGAACAGAATCATATAATGTGTGGTATTTTGTGAGTAGCTTCTTTCACTTAGCATAGTGTTTTCAAAATTCATCCATATATCAGTATTCCACTCCTTTTTATGGCTGAATAAGAGTCCACTGTATGGTTATACAAAATTTTGTTTATCCATTTATACATTAGTGGACATTGAGGTTTTTCCCAACTTTTGGTTATTATGAATAATACTATGAATGACTATAAACATTTGTGTACAAGTTTCTGTGTGGATATATGTTTTCATTTCTCTTGAGTATATACCTAGGAGTACAGAGGCTTTAAATGGCTGTCTTTTAAAAATAATTTTTACCAGTTTCACTGGGGAGCAGATCAGTGGAACTCCTCATGCTGTCATGATGGAATGACTGATTTAATTTTGAATAAGCAGAGTTTGGATGTTATCATTTATCTAGGTGGAGAGTTGGAAGAGGCAGAAAGATGTATAGAACTGGTAGTCCAGGAACAGACCTCTACTGGCAATGCAGGCTTGAAAGTCAACCTAGTGGTAGAAGTAATGGCAGAAGAGTAACAGAATTAGAAGAAGATCAAGATCAGAACCTAAAAGAATGTTAACATTTAAGGGATTTAGTGAAAGAATCTGGGAAGAAGTAGTTAGAGAAGTAAAAGAAAACTTAAAGTGTTTTTTTATGGAAGAAGACTCAGGAATTTTAAAGAAAAAGTGGTCAGAAGTATCAGGACAGGGAAGAATAAAGAGCTAAAATAATTCAAGATTTCAAGATGTAAAAAAGTTTATACTTTACTTTTTAAAAATTCAAGATTTTCAAGATATATAAAAACGTTACAAGATTGACACATGTTATTGAATTTGACAATTAGAAAGACACTGGTGAGATTTTGCCAGAGTGGTTGGGTATTCTGCGGGTGGGGAAACCAGATTGCAGGGGGTGGACATAAAAGGAGATGGGGTTGAGGGGTATAAACTATCAGGAGTTTGGAGTGAGGCTGGGTCCAAATTCTACTGACTCTCCAAGATTCTGGCCGATGCTGTATATACATAAAGAACAGGCAGCAAGATGGAGATTCCAGCTTTATTCAGGGCTCACTGGAAATGTCTGGAGATCACTGGAAATAGTGGGTCTCTGACCACATACAACCAAGACCACAAGTACGAGTCTGACCTGACTTACCTCATCCATGGTGAGTGGAGGAGCTAGGACAGTAAGGGCACAGACCTGGCTGGGCCTACTAGATCATGCCTGATCTGCTCACACTTTGAGAGAGGGATTGAGAAGAGTCTCAGGCCTTCTTAAAAACACATGAGAACTACAGTGAGAAATGCAAGGGAGTTGATTGCTTTTTGGGGGGCTACTGTAATTATATGCACAATTAATATGGATCAAGGTAGAACCGATTGAGTACTTTACTAGGGAGAAGTGAGTAAGGAGAAGGTGAACACTGGAGCAAAGATGTCAGTGAAGCAGGAGAGTTTGAAAATGTCAAACAAGTAGAAATAATAGAAGGCCTAAACTCTTAAAAAAGATGCATAGGGATTTAGATAAATTGTATATATGAAATCAAGAAACTTGCTTCAATTTTCTTGAGAGACAGGAAGTGAGGCTGTATGCTGGGAGGGAGAGTGCAGAGGTAGGCGGCAGCCGGAGGAGGGTGGAGAAGGTTAATGCTCTGTGAGGTTCAACACATGCACTCCGGAGATTGGTGTGGCAAGCTAAGCCTTGTTCCATGTTCCTTGGAGCCACTGACAGTATAGAATTTTAGGCTGTATAGACCATTGGCCTCATCTAGAATAAAGCTTCACAAATTTTATACTCACCTTTGTTTTCCTACTGTCCCCTTGAGAAGAGATTTTCAAATATGTGTTTATGGAACAATCAGTGTATGTCCATGATAAAAGGTTCAACAGTCTAATAAAATGAATAAAGGCAATGTGACTCATATATTATATGCTTCTTTAAATTAAAAAATGTCCCTTATTTTAAAATTGTCCTTACTGCTTTGAGGGGACAAAATGTCCATTTTTTTTTTTTAATGTGTGAGAGAGAGCACAAGCAGGGGGAGGGGCAGAGGGAGAGAGAAGCAGACTCCCCCCTGAGCAGGGATCCCGACCCCCAGGACCCTGGGATCATGACCTGAGCCTAAGGCAGACGCTTAACCGACTGAGCCACCCAGGTGCTCCCAAAATGTCCATTATTTATAAAACTAGGAAAATGGGTGATTATTTTTTAATTTTTGTCTTTACTTAGCAATAATAAAAGTGGAAAAGGATATATTTATTCCTCTAATATCTATTGAGTTCTTCTAGGCTGTAAAATCCCGAAGTCTGAGCATAGTGCTCGAGGGTATTTTCTAACTTTCTGTACTGTGAGCATAATTGAAGCAAATGAAGGAGGAAGATAAACTAATTATTTAGCAACTGGAATATTAGGTCCTTAATAATAAAAGAAAGCAATGTAAAATAAACCTCATTTTCACAGGTACATGCATATCAAGGTTCAGACCAGGGGGTGGATAGGGATCCATAACAACAATATCTCATTGTGGGACTCACTCCACTCCTTGTGGAATTCTGCAGGGTAATTCTCCAATAGCTGCCATGGCAGAGACCATAGCTTATAATGTCATAGTCTGTGTTGCCATGGCAACAACACAGCCAGCAACAGAGGCTGACATTTTGAAACACGCATGTGATTTCATTATTTACAAGTTATAGAGAGGAGAGCAGAACCACTGTGGTGGCTTAGAAACATCTGTTCTAATACAGCCTACTTACTTTAAAAAAAAAAAGACTTTATTTATTTATTTGAGAGAGAATACAGAGAGGGTGGGGGGAAGGGCAGAGGGAGAGAGACAAGCAGACTCCCCATCAAGCAGGGAGCCCAACATGTGGCTCCACCCCAGGACCACGAGATCATGACCTGAGCCGAAGTCAGACGCTTAACTGACTGAGCCACCCAGGAGCCTCCAGCCTACTTACTTTTGAAAAATAGTGCATTACCATAGGTACCCACATTCAGAAAGAGGCATATGCAGACTCATTCATTCTTTCATCCATCCATTCATTCATTGATTCAACAAGCATTTACCTACTGAACACCTCCTATGTGCCCAACACTGGAAACAGAAGACCAGACAACATAGGCAGTCTTTGCTATTTTTGCTATATGCCTCATATGTGAGATAATGAATCTACAATGGAGATCAAGGTACAGGGTCTTAATCTGAGGGGAAAGGTAGTGCTTATTTCTCCCCCATACTCATCATGAACATTTGGATGGTGATAACCTATGCACTATTTGTTTTTATTCTTCCCTCAAATGGCAATTCTAGTGGGATATTTAGCCTTCAAGATATTTTTGAAAGGGAGAGATTTCTAATCAAATAACTTTGAAAAATGCAACAGCATATTTTGTTCCTACGGATTCACAAAAACATTTCCCAGTAGGGTGTTTCCATAGAACCCTATTATGCAGTATTAGTCTTCCAAGGAATGTACTTTGGAAAGAGCTATCTTAATGTCTATTGTAAATGACGAGGGTAGTGATGACACCAGCAATACAGGCAATAGTCATGGGCCATGGACAGACTGTGAGCAACATACATACCACGCAGTCAGCACAAGACTGCATTCATGATTTATGAATCCCGAAGGTATTATTCAACCTTTTATTCTATCTTCTTGTCAGAAACAAGCAGCAGGATTTCTACAATTTGAACATGTTTTTCACAACATGCTTCAGTTATAGGTCATTTATGTACCTGCCCGAGGAGTTTGAATTTAGTACTCTGAAAGCCAACCCCACTGGCTAGAGCGAGGAGTCTTTAAATAGGTGGATGCAACACCCTATCGTAAAGCAGTTGTTTCCTAAAACATAGGTGCAAATCCAAAGATGCAGGATAGCAACTGTACAGATTTGCAAGGGGGCAAAAGAGGGCACGGCTCGCTTGCTGATGGAGACGCCGTACGTTCAGTTGGCTGTGAGTAGGCGATGCCTGGTCTCTGCCTCTCCTGGCTTCAGATTTAGCGAGTGACACCACGGCGCTTGCACGGCACTGGGGCTCACGCCTTGCTCAGTTACTGCTCTTGAAATAAAATCTCTCTCCCTCAAACACAGCTGAGGACATTGGAATTCTCCTGCCTGCTTTTGTCATCAATTTGATTCAGTGGGCACTGCCCCGTTGCTACCTGGTAATACAATTTAATTTGTGAGGGGAAGAGAAGTCATAGTTCTTATTTCCTACAGAGGGTGAGAAGATTAAAAAGCCATGTGGAGCCCCTGCTGTGGAGCGACTGCAAAGGTGTTATTAGATGCAGACAGTGCATAATTCCGCTGCTCCTTGCAGCCCCAGTGAGCGAATTGTATTTGCGGGCGGGCGCTTCTGAAGAGCAGCACTGCCACCACTATGTGCGGAGGACGAGGTCTGCATGATGGTTTGGCTCGAAGCCTTTCTCTGAGACAGCGTGGTGCAGGCACAGATGTCCCAAGTAGTAATGCGACACAGCAGCCCTCATGCTGGGAAACGCTGTATCGTCTGACTCTTTTCTACACCCTCTGCATATGTTCTAGTATTTTTATATCCATTTAGCTCTCACACTTCACTGATCTTTTAAATTTGTACGGAATCAAAAAAGATGCCTCTGTTTCAAATGAACCTAAACTGAATTACCTACTAAAAGAAGACTGCTATCAAAAGGGTGCATATGTGGGAAGAAGACCACCAATGTATCCACACTTCAGTTAAATGCCAACTGGGGACTTTTTTTTTTTTGGAGAGAGAGAGAACGAGAGCGAGCACATGCTAGCAGAGTGGGGAGGGGCAGAAGGAGATGGAGAGAGAGAGAATCTTAAGCAGGCTCCACGCTAAGCCCAGAGCCTGATGAGGGGCTCCAGGGGCTGGATCCCATGACTCTGAGATCATGACCTGAGCTGAAATCAGGAGTTGGACGCTTAACCGATTGAGCCACTCAGGATCCCCCAGATGGGAACTTTTAAAACGCAGATGAATAAGAATGAGATCTTGTCATTTGCAACAACATGGATGGACCTAGAGGGTATAATGCTAAGTTAAATAAGACAGAGAAAGACAAATACCGTAATGATTTCACTCCTATGTGGAATTTAAGAAAACAAATGACCAAATCAAAGAAAAAAAGAGACAAACAAAAAAACAGACTTTTAAATACAGAGAACAACTGGTGGCTACCAGAGGGGAAGTGGGTAGGGAGAGGGTGAAATAGATAAAGGGGATTAAGAGTACCCTTATAGTGATGGGCACTGAGTAATGTATACAATTGTTGAAACATTATAGTGCACACCTTAAGCTAATATAACACTGTATGTTAATTATTCTTTAAAAAATGTACTCGATAGTTGAGATTTAATAAAAATAATAATTAAGAATAAAATGCACATGAATATTATTTTCTATGATGTTAGGAAATCACAGAAATCTAGGAGTTAGGAGAAAGCAAAGGCAAAGACTTTGGGGCTTGTAGCTCTGTTTGAAGTGAAATATTTTCAGTTTTGGTCATTTTAGTTTCATTCATTCCTTCTTTGCTACCCTGGACCAGACCCTTTGACACCTGCTGGATGATACATAAAAATGAGCAAGACTAGATTATGGTATATGGCATCAGATATAATTGAGTTTGAAACCAAGCCTTTCAGTGTAACAGCAATATGTAACTTCTTAACCTTTCTAAACAATTTCCTCAACTATGTAATGGGGATAACTTTGGAACTTATTTCACAAGCATATTGTGAAGATCAAGCGATGCATATAAACACTTTACATAGTGCTTGGCATAGAACATGCTTATTAAATAATATCTATTATTTTTCTCTAAAAGTGAATAATCTGTCAAGAACTTAAAAAGATAAAGTACTGGGCTTATTCTCATGCATATGTATGCATACTTGTGTGCTTCTATCTGTATGTTTTGTTTTTTTCACTCGAAGGTGTAGAGGTAAGCAAAATCACCAGTATACTTGTTTGAGCTAGAATTCTACCCCTCTGTGCCATTAGACATGATTCAGACTAAACGTGAACTTGGTTTTCAAGAGTGTTTGGAAATCACTAAAATAGTATGAAGAGCAGTGAGGAAGAACTCTGGGTTTATAATTCTACTTTTGCCACCAAGTTACTTTGAAGTGAGAATATCCTGAAAAACACAGACTTTCAGAGAGAAACCAGAAAGTACAAGTAAACCAGAAGCACAGTGCATAGCGTCATTCATATTTATTCATTCATGCATTCATTTGCTAAATAAATATTTATAGCATATCTACCATGTGTCTATGAGAGTTATGAAGTGTAAAAAAAATAGATGAATAAAGAGCAAGATCCTTAAGGAACTTGCAGCTTCAGAGGAGAGACAAGTGAAGAAATGACATCAATGTACTATAAAAGGAATTATAATAAGCACCAATTAGGCTGTTTGATTTGCAAAGCAAGTTCAGCCTCTCCCTCCTATTTTTTTTTTCTTTTTTAGTAGGCTCTATGCCCAATATAGGGCTTGAACTCACAATCACCAGATCAATAGTTGCATGCTCTTCTGCCTGAGCCAGCCAGCCAGGCACCCCAGGAACCGGAAGTCTTAATTCATATATACATAATAACAGTCCTTGAAATTCTTGGATAATTTTATTTTTTCTACTTTTGCTCTAGGTATATTCTGTCAAGAATGCCCAACCTTGGATAGTCCTTTTGAGTTTATAGTAGCTTTTCGTATCTTTTTCTTTTAGAACAACTTGTCATTCAATTTATTAAATGCCATCACACACATAGGTGAGGGTATATAGAATTTAAAAATAAAAGAATTATAACCCATTTTTAAGCAGTTGATCTAGGAAGGGTTTCATTCTGTTGTTACTTTTGTTACAATTGTAGATGGAGTTTTGTTGTTGTTGTTGTTTTAACAGTCAGCATTTCCACCAACCTGCAGTTGAGGTGGTGGAAAGGGTTGAGAGTGGGGGAGATTGGGAGAATTTTGGAAATGTTCTCCAGAATGGAAGTTACACTGTGTCATGCCTGCTTTCTTTTTATTAAAGAAATGATAGCTATTATAATGCTTGGTGGACGTTTATATCTATTGTTGTGGGTCTTATCTTTCTGGCAAAGTGATTCCTTAGGGTAAAGAATCTTCCTTTAATTGTAGATTATTTCACATTTTCATATGTCAACACTTTTTATACCATGAGATAAACCTTACCTCTTTGTGATTCTTAGGTGTCTTAGTCATGTTGGAAATCTCACTCCATTTTCACACATTCTTTGTTCTCAGTATTGGACATAGTGGACAAATTCTATCATGTGTCCCATAAGTAGCCCTCAAGAAGCTGTGAAATCTGTGGTTCATTTACTCTGAGTGAGAAGAGCTTAATAGTTATTATTCTCAATCAAAAATCATTTTTTGGCAGGAACATTTTCTCATCCAGGTGATGTGTTGGCAGGTATGTTTTTCTCATCCAAGATGTACATGTTACATGCACAAATGATAACTAATCATATTAAACTGATCTATAGTTTCTAATTTTTTTTAGTGTTTGGAGTATCGTATTAAGAAACTGAGAGGCTGCTCCACCCCAAAACTGCTAGAACTCATACAGGAGTTCAGCAAAGTGACAGGATATAAAATCAATGCACAGAAATCAGTTGCATTTCTATACACTAACTATAGGACAGAAGAAAGAGAAATTAAGGAGTCGATCCCATTTACAATTGCACCAAAAACCGTAAGAATAAAGGAATAAACCTAACCAAAGAAGCAAAGGATCTGTACTCAGAAAACTATAGAACATTCATGAAAGAAATTGAGGAAGACATAAAGAAATGGAAAGACATTCCATGCTCATGGATTGGAAGAACAAATATTGTGAAAATGTCTATGCTACCTAGAGCAATCTATACATTCAATGCAATCCCTATCAAAACACCATCAACTTTTTTCACAGAGCTGGAACAAATAATCCTAAAATTTGTATGAAACCAGAAAAGACCCCGAATAGCCAAAGGAATGTTGGAAAGGAAAATCAAAGCTGGTGGTATCACAATTCTGGACTTCAAGCTCTATTACAAAGCTGTAATCATCAAGACAGTACGGTATTGGCATAAAAACAGACACATAGATCAATGGAACAGAACAGAGAGCCCAGAAACGGACCCTCAACTCTATGGTCAACTAATCTTCGACAAAGCAGGAAAGAATATCCAATGGAAAAAAGACAGTCTCTTCAACAAATGGTGTTGGGAAAATTGGACAGCCACATGCAGAAGAATGAAACTGGACCATTTCCTTACACCACACACAAAAATAGACTTAAATTGGATGAAAGACCTAAATGTGAGACAGGAATCCATCAAAATCCTTGAGGAGATCACAGGCAGCAACCTCTTCAACATCAGCCACAGCAACTTCTTCTTCCTAGACACATCGCCAAGGGCAAGGGAAGCAAGGGCAAAAATGAACTATTGGGACTTCATCAAGATAAGAAGCTTTTGCACAGCAAAGGAAACATTCGACAAAAACCAAAGACAACCGACAGAATGGGAGAAGATATTCACAAATGACATGTCAGATAAAGGGCTAGTATCCAAAATCTATAAAGAACTTACCAAACTCAACACCCAAAGAACAAAGAATCCAGTCAAGAAATGGGCAGAAGACATGAACAGACATTTCTCCAAAGACATACAAATGGCCAACAGACACATGAAAAAATGCTCAACATCACTTGGCATCAGGGAAATACAAATCAAAACCACAATGAGATACCATCTCACACCAGTCAGAATGGCTAAAATTAACACGTCAGGAAATGAGATGTTGGCAAGGATGCAGAGAAAGGGGACCCCTCCTACACTGTTGGTGGGAATGCAAGCTGGTGCAGCCACTCTGGAAAACAGTATGGAGGTTCCACAAAAAGTTGAAAATAGAGCTACCCTATGACCCAGCAATTGCACTACTATGTATTTACCCCAAAGATACAAATGTAGTGATCCAAAGGGCCACCTGCACCCCAATGTTCATAGCAGCAATGTCCACAACAGCCAAACTATGGAAAGAGCCCAGATGTCCATCGACAGATGAATGGATAAAGAAGACATGGTGTATATATATACAATGGAATATTATTCAGCCATCAAAAAATGAAATCTTGCCATTTGCAACGACGTGGATGGAACTAGAGGGTATTATTCTAAGTGAAATAAGTCAGTCAGAGAAAGACAATTACCATATAATCTCACTGATATGTGGAATTTAACAAACAAAACAGAGGATCATAGGGGTAGAAAGGGAAAAATAAAACAAGATGAAATTAGAGAGGGAGACAAACTATAGGAGACTCTTAATCATAGGAAACAAACTGAGGGTTGCTGGAGGGGAGGGGGTTGGAGGGATGGGGTAACTGGGTGATGGATATTAAGGAGGGCAATGATGTAATGAGCACTGGGTATTATATAAGACTGATGAATCACTGACCTCTACCTCTGAAACTAATAATACACTCTATGTTAATTAATTGAATTTAAATTAAAAAAGTAAAGCAACTAGTTAGAAACTTAAAAAAAAGGAAGAAAAAGAAATTGAAAGGCTGCATCCAAGATCAAGAGGAAAGAATGACATAATCATTAAGAATGTCTGCCATAGGTATAGGGGGAAGTGATAATATTTGCAATAAATATGTTATATTTGCATGATTAAAAAATGTTTCAAGTGTTAATTTATTTAGTTATCTGAGAGTGCACTATCTTGCTCAAAGTTCATCAGGAGGCAGTTTTGCTCACAATTTACCATTCTTGGTATTATATTCTGGTTCTACTACATACAGCACATGAAGCAGCTTCATGGAATAATTCTATAATTTCTATTATAAACTCTGCTATTAAGAATACCCTTCATTATATTTTCAATATTCCATCTATAGGGTAGAGTCCCTATAGATGAACAACTTCTGAGTCCGGCATGTGGAATGCATTTATGTCTACTGACTAATTGGTTTACTCCCAACTGCTAAACACTAAGAGCTGCCTGTTTCCATTCTTGCCCTAATTGCTAGGGAACCTAGATACAAATATTCCATTCAATTGTTGCAATTTTACCCAGACTTGAGGTAATATCTTCTCATTTACAATGCACTTTTTCCATTTTGATTGTGTTAATGTGTTGTGCTTTATTACACCTATTCAATTATCATAACTGCCTCAAATCCTATTTTGGATACATTTTCAGATAGGGTAAATATCTATACCTTGTTTATCTTATTCATACTCTATCTTTTCTCCAACTTTTCATTTTTTCTAGTTATGATTTTGTGTTAGCCTGAGATTCTCTTGAAAGCAGAAACTGAGCCCGCGCCCGGCAGCCGTATTGCAGACGAGCCCGCGCCAGCGCCCGCGCCCGCGCCGCTCAGATCTCCCAGCTGGACATTGGAAATAACTTTTGATGGTTTAGGGCCTCTCTCATTTGACCCCAGATGACAATATGTTGAGGAGGGGAAAGATGGCAGAGGAGTAGGGGACCCTGTTTCAACTGGTCCCTGGAATTGAGCTGGATAACTACCAGACCACTCTGAGCACCCACGAAACCAGCCTGAGATGTAAGAAGATCTGGATCTCTACAAACGGAATATCGCAGGCGGTTGGTTTTGAGGTACGAAGTGGAGAGCCGTGATCCTGCGGGCAGGTATCGGAGGATAAACGAGGGCAGGAGGGTGCCTGGACGTGGGGATCCTATATCGCCGGTGAGTGACAGCCTCGCGCGCTGCGGACGGGCACAGACTCGCAGACCGGTAGCGCAGGGAAAGAACTTTAGGGCAGCCCCCGGGGTGGAAAACCAGACCGGCGGGGTCACGTGCCCGCGATCCGCAGCCCCCCCAGACAAAAACTGGAGCAATGGTCGCGCGCACGCAAACTGCAGCCTCCCAGACGGAAACCCGGTGCGCTGGGGTCGTGCCTATGAACTGCAACCCCCGGGGGTGGAAACCCCAAGCGGCAGAGTCGCGCGTCCGCGCGAATTGGGAGCAGCTGGCGGTTTTAGAAGCATAAAGGGCAGAAACGTGCCCTGACCTGGAGGCAGGACTGGGAGCGCTGCGGAGGGGCGCACAACCCAGGCCGCTGCAGTTTATAGCAGCACGGACAGAAATGGAGACAGTGTGGCCTGGAGAGCTCACTGAAGAACAGACTGAGGTCTCTCTGCTCTAAGGCAGAGGGTTGGAAACGGTCTCTTCTGCTCTGACTCGCGGAAGAGACACGGAAAGCCGCCAGGGAAAGGCGCCAGAGAACAAAAGCCCCAAAGACTGATTCCCACTGAGCCCATCCCCCGCCACAGGGGGGCAGGGCAACTCCGCCCAAACAGGGTTGCCTGAGTAACAGCGCAGCAGGCCCCTCCCGCAGAAGACAGGCTGGGAAAACAAGAGGCCAGCAACCCTAAGGTTCCAAGAAAACAGGTGCATCTTGCTTGGGTTCTGGTCAATAATTTCGACACTATACATTCCCTCAAACACCCATCAACAGAATGACTAGGAGGAGGAGCCCCCAAAACAGAAAAGACTCAGAGATTATGACTTATGCTGCAGATTTACAAATGGATGCAGACATAACCAAGATGTCAGAGATGGAATTCAGGCTAGCAATTGTGAAGACAATGGCTAGAATGGAGAAATCAATTAATGGCAACATAGAGTCCCTAAGGGCAGAAATAAAAGGTGAATTGGCAGGACTTAAAAATGCTATCAATGAGATCCAATCCAATCTAGATAATCTAACAGCTAGGGTAACTGAGACAGAAGAGAGAATAAGCGATCTGGAAGACAGTATAATAGATAAAAAGGGAAAAGAGGAGGCCAGGGAAAAACAACTCAGAATCCATGAAAATAGAATCAGAGAAATAAGTGACACCATGAGGCGTTCCAATGTCAGAATCATTGGAATCCCGGAGGGAGTGGAGAGAGAGAGGGGCTAGAAGATGTATTTGAGCAAATCGTAGCTGAGAACTTCCCTAATCTGGGGAATGAAACAAACATTCGAGTCCTAGAGGCAGAGAGGACCCCTCCTAAGATCAAGGAAAACAGGCCAACACCCCGGCATGTAATAGTAAAACTTGCAAATCTTAGAACCAAGGAAACCATCTTAAGGGCAGTTAGGGGGAAGAGATTCCTTACGTACAGAGGGAGGAACATCAGAATAACGTCAGACCTATCCACAGAGACCTGGCAAGCCAGAAAGGCCTGGCAAGACATATTCAGGGTACTAAATGAGAAGAACATGCAGCCAATAATACTTTATCCGGCAAGGCTTTCATTTAGAATGGATGGAGAGATGCAGAGCTTCCACGACCGGCAGAAGTTGAAAGAATATGTGACCACTAAGCCGGCCCTGCAAGAAATATTAAGGGGGGGTTCTATAAAAGGAGAAAGACCCCAAGAGTGATCTACAACAGAAATTTACAGGGACAATCTATAAAAACAACGTCTTCTCAGGCAACATGATGACAATTAATTCATATATTTCAATAATCACTCTCAACGTGAATGGCCTAAACGCTCCCATAAAACGGCACAGGGTTGCAGATTGGATAAAAAGACAGGACCCATCCATATGCTGTCTACAAGAGACTCAGTTTGAACCTAGAGACATCCAGACTGAAAGTGAAGGGATGGAGATCCATCTTCCATGCCAGCGGACCTCAAAAGAAAGCTGGGGTAGCAATTCTTATATCAGACAAATTAGATTTTAAACTAAAGTTTGTAATAAGAGACACAGAAGGACACTATATCATTCTTAAAGGGTCTATCCAACAAGAAGATCTAACAATTGTAAATATCTATGCCCCCAACATGGGAGCAGTCATCTACATAAGCCAACTGTTAACCAAAAGAAAGAGTCATATTGATAACAATACGTTAATTGTAGGAGACCTCAATACTCCACTCTCAGCAATGGACAGATCATCTAAGCAGAAAATCAACAAGGAAACAAGAGCTTTGAATGATACATTGGACCAGAAGGACCTCATAGATATTTACAGAACATTCCACCCTAAAACAACAGAATACTCATTCTTCTCGAGTGCACATGGAACTTTCTCCAGAATAGACCATATACTGGGTCCCAAATCAGGTCTCAACCGATACCAAAAGATTGAGATTATTCCCTGCATATTCTCAGACCACAATGCTCTAAAACTGGAACTCAATCACAAGAAAAAATTTGGCAGAAATTCAAACACTTGGAAGCTAAAGCCCACTCTGCTCAAGAATATTTGGGTCAACCAAGAAATCAAAGAAGAACTTAAGCAATTCATGGAAATCAATGAGAACGAAAACACATCGGTCCAAAACCTATGGGATACTGCAAAGGCGGTCCTAAGGGGGAAATACATAGCCATCCAAGCCTCACTCAAAAAAATAGAAAAATCCTGAATTCACCAACTAACTCTACACCTTAAAGAACTAGAGAAAAAGCAACAAACGATGCCTAAGCCACGCATTAGAAGAGAAATAATTAAAATTAGAGCAGAAATCAATGAATTAGAAACCAGAAACACAGTAGATCAGATCAACGAAACTAGAAGTTGGTTCCTTGAAAGAATTAATAAGATTGATAAACCACTGGCCAGACTTATCCAAAAGAAGAGAGAAAGGACCCAAATTAATAAAATTATGAATGAAAGGGGAGAGATCATGACTAACACCAAGGAAATAGAAACAATTATTAGAAATTATTATCAACAACTATATGCCAATAAACTGAGCAATCTGGATGAAATGGAGGCCTTCCTGGAAACCTATAAGCTGCCAAGACTGAAACAGGAAGAAATTGACAACCTGAATAGGCCAATAACCAGTAACGAGATTGAAGCAGTGATCAAAAACCTCCCAAAAAACAAGAGTCCAGGGCCTGATGGATTCCCTGGGGAATTCTACCAAACATTCAAAGAAGAAATAATACCTATTCTACTGAAGCTGTTTCAAAAAATAGAAACAGAAGGAAAGCTTCCAAACTCATTCTATGAGGCCAGCATTACCTTAATCCCCAAACCAGGCAAAGACCCCATCAAAAAGGAGAATTTCAGACCGATATCCCTGATGAATATGGATTCCAAAATCCTCAACAAAATCCTAGCTAATAGGATCCAACAATACATCAAAAGGATCATCCACCACGACCAAGTGGGATTTAACCCCGGGATGCAAGGGTGGTTCAACATTCGCAAATCAATCAATGTGATAGAACACATTAATAAGAGGAGGGAGAAGAACCATATGGTCCTCTCAATTGATGCAGAAAAAGCATTTGACAAAATACAACATCCTTTCCTGATTAAAACTCTCCAGAGTATAGGGATAGAGGGAACATTCCTCAAGCTCATAAAATCCATCTATGAAAAACCCACAGTGAATATCATCCTCAATGGGGAAAAGCTGAGAGCCTTTCCCTTAAGATCAGGAACACGTCAAGGGTGCCCACTCTCACCACTGTTGTTCAACATAGTACTAGAAGTCCTAGCAACAGCAATCAGATAACAAAAAGAAATAAAATGTATTCAAATTGGCAAAGAAGAAGTCAAACTCTCTCTTTTTGCAGACGACATGATACTTTATGTGGAAAACCCAAAAGACTCCACCCCCAAATTACTAGAACTCATCCAGCAATTCAGTAATGTGGCAGGATACAAAATCAATGCACAGAAATCAGTTGCTTTCTTATACACTAACAACGCAACTGTAGAAAGAGAAATTAAAGAAATGATTCCATTTACAATAGCACCAAAAACCATAAGATACCTCGGAATAAACCTAACCAAAGAGGTAAAGGATCTATACTCTAGGAACTACAAAACACTCATGAAAGAAATTGAAGAAGACACAAAAAGATGGAAAAATATTCCATGCTCATGGATCAGAAGAATAAACATTGTTAAAATGTCTATGCTACCCAGAGCAATCTATACCTTCAATGCCATCCCGATCAAAATTCCAATGACATTTTTCAAAGTGCTGGAACAAACAATCCTAAAATTTGTATGGAATCAGAAAAGACCCCGAATCACCAAGGAGATGTTGAAAAAGAAAAACAAAGCTGGGGGCATCACGTTGCCCAATTTCAAGCTATATTACAAAGCAGTGATCACCAAGACAGCATGGTACTGGCGCAAAAACAGACATACAGACCAATGGAACAGAATAGAGAACCCAGATATGGACCCTCAACTCTATGGTTGAATAATCTTCGACAAAGCAAGAAAAAACATGCAATGGAAAAAAGACAGTCTCTTCAATAAATGGTGCTGGGAAAATTGGACAGCCACATGCAGAAGAATGAAACTCGACCATTCTCTAACACCACTCACAAAGATAAACTCAAAGTGGATGAAAGACCTCAATGTGAGAGAGGAATCCATCAAAATCCTAGAGGAGAATGTAGGCAGTAACCTCTTTGACATCGGCCACAGCAACTTCTTTCAAGATACATCTCCAAAAGCTAGTGAAGCAAAAGCAAAAATGAACTTTTGGGACTTCATCAAGATAAAAAGCTTCTGCACAGCAAAGGAAACAGTCAACAAAACAAAGAGGCAACCCACAGAATGGGAGAAGATATTTGCAAATGACACTACAGATAAAGGGCTGGTATCCAAGATCTATAAAGAACTTCTCAAACTCAATACCCAAAAAACAAATAATCAAGTCAAAAAGTGGGCAGAAGAGATGAACAGACACTTCTCTGAAGAAGACATACAAATGGCTAACAGACACATGAAAAAGTGTTCATCATCATTAGCCATCAGGGAAATCCAAATCAAAACCACACTGAGATAGCACCTTACACCAGTTAGAATGGCCAAAATGGACAGGGAAAGAAACAACAAATGTTGGAGAGGTTGTGGAGAAAGGGGAACCCTCTTACACTGTTGGTAGGAATGCAAGTTGGTACAGCCACTTTGGAAAACAGTGTGGAGGTTCCTCAAAAAGTTAAAAATAGAGCTACCCTATGACCCAGCAATTGCACTACTGGGTATTTACCCCAAAGACACAGATGTAGTGAAAAGAAGGGCCATATGCACCCCAATGTTCATAGCAGCAATGTCCACAATAGCCAAACTGTGGAAAGAGCCGAGATGCCCTTCAACAGATGAATGGCTAAAGAAGATGTGGTCCATATATACAATGGAATATTACTCAGCCATCAGAAAAGATGAATACCCAACTTTTACATCAACATGGATGGGACTGGAGGAGATTATGCTAAGTGAAATAAGTCAAGCAGAGAAAGTCAATTATCATGTGGTTTCACTTATTTGTGGAACATAAGGAATAATATGGAGGACATTAGGAGAAAGAAGGGAAAAATGAAGGGGGGGGGATTGGAGGGAGAGATGAACCATGAGAGACTATGGACCTGAGAAACAAACAGGGTTCTAGAGGGGAGGGGGGAGGGGGGATTGGTTAGCCCGGTGATAGGTGTTAAGGAGGGCACGTACTGCATGGAGCACTGGGTGTTATACGAAAACAATGGATCGTGGATCACTACATCAAAAACTAATGATGTATTGTATGGTGACTAACATAATATAATAAAATTAAAAACTACAAAAAAAAAGATGACAATATGTTAACTAACTAGAATTTAAATAAAAATTTGAAGAAAAAAAAAAAGAAAGCAGAAACTGAGACAAGCGTTTTCATGCAGATAGTCTATTAGGAAAGTGAATGACAAACTAGAGAGTGAAACAGAAAAAGGAGAGCCAATCCCTTGGTAAATGCCACATTGATTTCTGTAGTGGACAACTGAAGCTTGATCCAGCTAAGACCTTCTGAGGTGTCAGAGAGAATATGCCTCAAACTGACTCCTTCACTGAGAGAAAGGACCAGATTCCTTCTACCATCAGTCAAAATGTGCCTCATAGAGTGTCAATAAGTGCTCACATCCATCCATGCTGCTGCATCCAAGAACCCCCAAGCCAAAACAACAGATTTATTGTGCTGTCAAGTTATACCTCTGAAAATTTATTGCTGTAGCAGTGCCTAAAAAAAGGTGAGCCAACAGGATATAAGGCAGGGTACAAGAGATGTCCTATATAAGTTTCAACCTGGTAGGACACCCCCTGAAGCATGACCTGAGTTTTTCTCCTCATCAAGACATGAACCCTCTGCCTGTTACAATCCACACTAGGACAGCACAGTACTGCACCTGTTCCTTAGTGGGGAGAGACCAATGCCAAATCATTTTTATTTATTGGGCAAGGCTTTTTTTTTTGGTAGGACTTGATTTAATGGTAGATAATAGGGATACAATTAAGGAGTCCAGAAGAACGTACCTCTCGTCTCAAAGACGAGAAGACTTGGGATTCTCTCAGTGGTTGTCTGAAATTTCTAAGGTGGTGGAGATTATTCTTTCTCCAACTTTACATCTGTCAGACATCTATGGGGTTAGAGTAAATAGGGATTATAGTTTGTAATAGACTTTAGAATTATAGGAGCTGCCAAAGTAGAATGGAGATGTTGTTCTAGCAAGGGCAGTACAAAACAGATACTCCCGCACACACCTGTCAAAGCAAATCAAACATCTGATCTCTCTAAGAGCACAGGAGAAATGGTTTACCAAACAGGGTTTAGAAACCAAGAAGAGGAAAGATATTACATTAATCTCAATAATTAAAAGCTATTAAGTCAATACTCATTGACCAGACATTTCCACTTCATCCACCTTAGAATTGATACACAATGATTTGTTTGATAACCTTTGTCTCTGAGTCCATAAAAATATGTCACGTTTAGCTTAAAAATCTATTTAAAAAAAAATCTATTTAAAAAGATTGTTTTGTATTATTATTGAAACCAGACTCAATGAGGTCATCTACGCAACTATCAGTGTTTGAGAAAAGTTGATAAACAAATGGAAAGTCATGCATTTGCTGAAGATGGGGTCCTAAACTAGTACTAATTTTTGCTTATTTTAATGTTGCATTTTTTAGTTAGCTCTTTTTTCAATCTAGCTAATTCTCTGATCTGTAAGTGAGGAGCCATATTGTCATAAATGTTATGGAGCAATGGAAACTGATATTATTCTATGTCTTTATCATATTCTTTGATAAGATATTGATTCTGATATTTTCTATTATTGATTTAAAGGGGCTCCTTTTAGTAGCTATTGACTAACTACCAAGCATGTAGATAGAACAACAATCTTCTCTGAAAATGTGGGAAAATGCTTTATATTCTCCAGATAAATTCTCCATTCTCTTTCTGCATGGAATTAAGCTGTAGGGCAAGCTGGAATTAAACTTTAGAACTCCTCAAGTACTCAGGTAAACATTGAATTGAAGATTCTGTAAGTCAACATTATTCTGCCAGTTTTAAGATCAAGTGGACATAAATGAATCTCAGAGGAAAAAAAAAGAGCATTGCTGATTGGGGGGGAGCCTCATTGTGATGAGTCTATCAGGGTAAGTAAGATGTTAACAGTCTCTTCAAAGTAGCTAAATTATTTGATCAATTGAAGCGTTTCTCACACTGAGAGATGTGTGTCACAGGTAGTCCATAGACTCAGCATGAAAACACATTGACTCATTTAAGAACAAAGTAATGCATTTTTCAATTATCTTTCAATTATTCTGATTATGTTAGTGAGATAGCCTCAGTTTGGTGCTAATAGTCTTGTCTTTCTAACATTTACTAATTTCCTTTTTTAATACATGAGGATCAGAACTTAGGCTTATTGCTTTTTATAGGCAAGAACATCAATAACAACACAATTAATAATGGATAATGAATTTTATTTTATTTTATTTATTTATTTATTTATTTATTTATTTAAAGATTTTTTTATTTATTTATTTGACAGAGAGAGAGACAGTGAGAGAGGAACACAAGCAGGGGGAGTGGGAGAGGGAGAAGCAGGCTTCCCGCTGAGCAGGGAGCCCGATGCGGGACTCGATCCCAGGATACTGGGATCATGACCTGAGCCAAAGGCAGACGCTTAATGACTGAGCCACCCAGGCGCCCCGATAATGAATTTTAGAGCTTAATACATACCAGGTGTACGTCTAACAACCTCACATATGTAATCCATTTTTAAAACTTTTCAGAGAAGTTTAATGTATCATACAGAAAGGCACATAAATCATATCTTTATAGTGATAATTTAAAAAAACTGAAGCCAGCTTTTAATCAGCACCCATAGCAAGAAACAATATTTTAAGCACCCCTCTGTGACTCCTTCCAATTTCTACCTGCTGAAGGATAATTTTATCCTGATTTCTAAAGGCACAGATTAATTTTGCCTGTTAATGGACTTATAGAGACATTTATATGTGCTTTTTGCTCAACATTATATTGAGCAAGACTCATCCATATTATTGTGTGTAATTACAGATCATTCATTTTCATTGCTGAATAATATTCCATTTTATAACAATATCACCATTTATTTATTCATTCCATTACTGTTCATTTGTATATTTTTCAATTTGGAGCTATTAGGAATAGTGCTGCTATGAATATTCTAGTACATGTCTTTTGATAAATACATTTCTTTTTTTAATATTTATTTTATTTGAGAGAGAGACAGAGAGAGTGCTCATGAGTGAAGGGGGAGGGGCAGAGGGAGAGGGGGAGAGAATCTCAAGCAGACTCCCTGCTGAGCATGGAGCCCTACACAACTCTGAGATCATGACCTAAGCCTAAATCAACAGTCGGTTGCTCAATAGACTGAGCCACCTACGTGCTCCAATAAATACATTTCTATTGTGAATGCTTAGGAGCGGAATTGTTGAATTGTGGGTATGTATATAATCAGCTTTAGTAGAAGAGTTTTTCAAAGTGGTTCTATCAATTTACATTTTCACTGTTTATGAGCACCACAGTTACTCCACAGCTTCCTTAATAGCTGGTATTTTTCACTTTTTCATTTGTCATTACAGAAGAGCTGAAGAAAGATACAACACACTCTAGACTGTGCTTCTAGGAATGTAGTCATGCTGAAGAACTGGACTGTCCGTGTCTTTGCTGTGATCCATACCAGCAAAATGGATATTCTTTCCCTATTTATTTTTTCTTATTTTAACTTTTTAAAAATTGTGAAATAGAGCATAGCATATATGTAGAAAAAGTATACAGTTTAAATAAATAACTACAAAACAAACATTATTCAGCAATATCCGAGTAAAGAAAAAGAACATTACCTCCAGGTCCCAGAAGACCCTGTCTGTTCCTTCTTATCCAAATTTCTACCTTTTATGGATCATCACCATCCTGACTTTTGTGATAATAGTTATGTAACAATTTCTTTATTTTTTCTTAATGCATCCACCACATGTCTGTGGACATGTTAGTTTATTTTCTTTTTTGCTTTTGAAGAAAATTATTCTGATCTATTATTTCATGATTCTCTCTGAGATTCTTACATGTTGTATGTAGCATAGTCCTTTCATTTTCATCACTTTATGGTACTCCTTACTATGAATATACTAAAAGTTATTTAACCATTTATCCATTAAAGGACATTTGGGTTGTTGCCTGTTGTTAGCCATCTAAAACAATGCTATTATGAGAATTCATATGTATTTTTGTACATGCAAATGGGTTTATGGTACACACCCTAGGGGTACTGGATAGTTATACAGTCACGTGTCTTCACCTTTAATAGATAACGCCTAAATGGTTTCAGAAGTGGTTGCACTAATTTAAACTTCCACTGTTCACAAGAGTAGATGCTATTCCAAATTCTCACCCACAGTTGCTAAAGTCAGACTTTATGCAACCTGGTCATAATGTTGTGATATCTTATTGTGGCTCTTAATTTATTTCCCTGATGATTAAAGAAGTTGAACACCTTTGCATATTTATTGACTCTTTGAATTTCCTCCTTTGTGAAAGGCCTGTTCAAGTCTTTTGCCCATTTTTCTACAGGGAAGTTTGTCTTATTGATTTGATTTTCAGGAACACGTCACATATTCCAGATACTTGTCTTTTGTCATGCATTTATATTACAGATATGTCATCTTCTACTATTGAGTTTTTTAATTTTCATTTCCCTGATGGTTCATGAAGTTCAGCATCTTTTCATGTTTATTGGACATTTGGATATTCTCCTTTGAGGAGGGTTTAAGTCTTTTTGTACAGTTTTCTACTGGGTTGTCTAATTTGCAAGAGAATATTGATTTGTAGGAGTTTTAAAAATATATTATGGATATATTTTTGTCATATAAATACATTATAAATATTTTTCCTGTCCATTGGTTGCTTTTAGGCACTATTACCAGTGTTCTGATGAACAGAATTCTTAATTTTTTTTAAAAGATTTTATTTATTTTTTTGACAGAGAGAGACATAGCGAGAGAGGGGACAGAAGCAGGGGGAGTGGGAGAGGGAGAACAGGCTTCCCGCGGAGCAGGGAGCCCGATGTGGGGCTTGATCCCAGGACTCTGGGATCATGACCTGAGCTGAAGGCAGACGACTAACGACTGAGCCACCCAGGCGCCCCCAGAATTCTTAATTTTAATACAATTCCACTAAATTAAAAAAATACGGTTAGTGGATTTTTGTTTTCTGCCCAAGAAATCTTTACCTTTGCCAAGGCCATGGAAATGGTCTTCTATAAGTTTTGTTTTCACTTTTGCATTTACATGTTCAATTCACTCAGAATTGATTATTTTGTATAGTGTGAGGTAGGGGTCAAGATACACAATTTTTCCACATAGATATCCAGTTGATGCAGCTCTATTTAATAAGAAGGTCATCCTTTTCCCAGTGCACTGCACTGTTATCTTTATTGTATTTCAGGTGACTGAATATATGTGGATCTGGTGTTGGTACTCTATTTTATCCCACTGATCAGTGTCTCTATCATTGCCCCACTATACCAATGCTTTGATTAACATAACTTTAGAATAGTCAGTGAAAAGCTTCCAAATTTGTTCTGATTCTTCAAAATTGCATTGGCTACTTTTCAAATAAACTGCCTTGTATTTCCATATAAACTTTAAAATCAGACTGTCAGTTTTTTTCAAAATAAAAAATCTGAAGAGATTTTGATTAGGAAAAAATAAAATCTATGGATCAGTTTATGGAGAATTGACATTGTTATCTCACTTAATTTTCACTACAATTCTTTGAGATAGGAATTATTATCTACATTTTATCAGTGAGATAACTGGTGAAAAGATCAATTAAGAAACTTGTCTTACACCACCCAGCTAGTTAGCACTTGACTCTGGATTCCTAACCAGAGTGCCCAGGGTAAAATATAACTAAAATCTAATAACAATGTTTGGTTTTGATAATATTTGATTTTATGACTCCTTTGTATTTATGACCTATAATACAAGTTTCCAAGTAAATAGTAAAATAAAACTATTTAGTGAAAGCCTTAAACAAATAGTTTAGGTTCTAGGCAGGCAGTAGAAAATGAGAAATTGTGTATTTGAAAGGTTGACTGTGTTTGCAGGAAACTGACCAATTGAAAGTGCTTGCTTGGTGGCTACTAAATTAATGTAAACTAGTTTGGGACAATACCTAGTCAAAAATGTCTAGTTTATGTCATTGGCATCGATGCAGGTAGTTTCCTTGATTTTACTCCTGCTAGCTGGAGGATATGTAACTCTAAAACCGTTAGCTACACCAAAAAAATTTAGGAAATAAGAATGGAAATTAGGACACAGCCCTATTCCAAACTGTTTAGAATTGATATCTAATACATCAAAAAGTGATTTTCAACAACCCTTTCTGGTAATAATACCAACTTTTGAAAAGCAAGACTAACTTGGGATTTACAGTAAAATTATTTTGCTTGGGAAACAGAGACATTCAGTTATGAGGGAACTGAGCATATAATCCTGAAGTTTCCCCCAAGGTATAAAATTCTATTATTTTATGAAATCAAAGAGATGGAAAAGGTTATTGAATAATGTGAAAAAAAATTTTTTTGTTATCCTATACCCTTTCCTTGGTGAAAATGAAACAGAGGTCATTCCATGGTGCCTATGACTTTAACATGAGCAGTCAACAAATGCCTACTACATTATAGGCACAGAGTTAGGTATTGTGTATATAACATTGAACCAAATATATGCAGCTCTGCCTCTATGAAGCTTACAGTCTAAGAACCTAGTCTCTGTGGAACATTACAATGAAAAGAAAGTCTTAAAATTTATTAAGACATTGAGAATATTAATTAACCCCATCAGGCCTCATGTTCTAGTTTTTTTTTTAAATGGGGCAATATAAAACCAACTCATTTTGTTTTTGCTAGAATCAAACATAGATTATATTGGGAGTTGGTACTAAATTTTACAGTGAAGGTGAGTAGATTAATAGGTCTGTCATTTGAGTATATAAAGGAGTAGATGTTTTGAAGATGGAGTAGACTTTATGCCTATCTGGATAAAACTATACTCAGTGCATTAAGATAAAATAGTAAGGCTTTGAATTTACCACTAAGGATAAATGTCAAACTATTCCTAATGTAATAAATCTACTTGTGAGTCTTTTAAACTTTTAGGTAACTGATGTTATCTTGAAAAATAAATTGTTACCTAATGCCTAGTATATAAAACATTACCATCTATGAATTGACAAATAAATAGGGTAAATATCTTATGTGGTCATCAAAAGGGATTTGTGACTTTACAGTATTTTCACAGAAGTCATACATGGGTAGCCCCATTGCCTAATCTTAATTATATATTGACATTTATATTAAAGTCAATTTTCTTTTTGACTTCTAGTGAAGTCATTTATTAAACAAGATATTAATTTTAATTTTATCTGAGATTATTTCTTAGGTCTAATTTCACAAATTCACCAGTATTTTTTTTCTGTTCTTTTTGTTACGTTGAGCCCTTAGTTGCCTATGTTGTGCTATTCTGTAGGCTGTATATATTGATATGTATTTAGAAGGAAAAAAATCTCTCTTAGAAGAATTATGAGCAGAATACTGGGCATTTTATTAACTTCCTAAGGTCACCCATGAAATTCTAAAGAGCCTCATTTTGCTTTCACTATTCCAGTTATATGCTTTATCAGATCAGGTGCACTATTGAAGGTCAGAGTAAAGTTAAGGGGGAAATGATGATTCTCACCTGAATCCAAAATGTCTTCTTTAGGGAAGGAGGGGAAAAAAGTGTTGATCATCACATAATTAAGTCTACTTCTCCCCTAATCAGAAATGTAAGTCAAATTTCCCTTGGGCTTAACCAGAAGCCTATTTAGTAATTGAAGATTATAATCATATAGTGTAACCAAGAATTCCCATCTTTCATTAATATAGTTACTCCATTATAATAGCCAGTAAGAAGCAGTTTTTTCAAATGAGATTTTCAGTAAAGCTCCTTTCCAGAATTATTGCCAGTTCTATCTTGCTGATCTCCTAATATCATAATGTGAACTAAGAGACTATTTTTGGTTCAGAAAATCTGTGCACACATTAGCATCAGTAGTTCTCTGTGTTAAAATATACCAGGCCAGCTTGTCAGAAGCTTGATGTCAAGGGGCACCTGGGTAGCTCAGTCAGTTAAGCGACCAACTCTTGGTTTCAGCTCAGCTCATGATCTCAGAGTCAAGGGATCCAGCCCTGCACTGGGCTCTGCACTCAGTGTGGAGTCTGCTGGGAATGCTCTCTCTCTCTTCCTCTCCCTCCCCCTCGGCCTCTCCCCCTGCCCAATCTCTAAAATAAATAAATAAATAAAATCTTCAAAAAGAAAAAGAAGCTTGATATCAAGTGGAATATATTTTTGTTACAAGAATGAACTATCTCAAAAGCTAATATTTGGGAATTACCAAGATAAATGTGGTTGGCCCCATCTTGTTTCTATCAAAATTACTTTATTTAAAGGCAGAGTAAGAAAAAAGCCTGAGATCCCATCCCCCAAAAGTCAGGTCTCTTGTATTTATAAGAGTTAACTGAAGCCCAAGGCAGACAGTCAGAGGAAATACAAATCACCAGGATAAAGGGAATGTTCAATTATTCAACTCTTATTTCTTTTTGTTTTCTTTGTCTTGATTGTATTTTCGAAGCCCGGTGCCTGTAAGAAAGAGCCTCAGATCACAAAAAGCTGGATCTAATGTTGGTGAAAAGAGAATTAAATGTCAAGATAAGTGAGTTATTTGCAATAGTATATAATCTCAAAATGAGTTTGTCTCCTGACATAGGCAAATTATAACCTAGGGTATCAAGAAAAACTGCAAATTAGATTATTTATTCTCAGTAGTCTCTGAGTAACAACAAGGAATGAAAGTGAAATCGGGGGACCGAGGATAATGTGAATGTCTTAAAAGAATTATTCTAGGAACCAAGTGTGAGATTTACTTATCTAATTCCAGAAGAGGAATGGGCTACAAATTATTAGATTAGTAAATGATGATCCTAAGGGCAAATATAATTGTTTTTCCTCTAGATATGTTCACTAATCTGGCAGAAAGGGAAGAACTATTTGAAATGTTTCAATAAATATAGTGTAGAAACTCTTCACCTGATTTTTAATATAGCCATTTGACCCAGGCAGAAATAAGCTCTCATTGTTCAATCCATAGCAATGTATTTATACAGTAGGTTTTATAGAGTTTCCAATAAATATTTTAGTTAGCAAACCTAATTCTAATATATACTTTGATTACCTACTCTTGATGAATATAACTAAAGAATTATTCATAACATTATTTTTACCTTGATTTTCAGAGTAAGATATGAATAATCAAATTATTTACTTCTCAACTAGAACTGTCTTAGCATTTCCACTAAATAACTTAAATTGATGTTCCTTCTGAGACAAAGGATTTTATTGATCAGATTTTGCAGGTGAGTCATTCTGAGTTTCTGTCTGTTTCTACATCTCTAGGATTGGGAAAGCATCTCAGTTTGCCCTAAAATTAAATTCTTCAACAGTCACAGTTTGAGCTTCTCATTTAGCTAATTAGTACTTATTCTTCCAATTGCATTGTTGTCACCCATATGGGAAAGGAGCAGCAGATTGCCTATTTCTTTTGATTCTCCTACTAAATTGTAAAACATGGTGTTTCCTTTCTGGTTTCTTGTCACTATTCTCTACAATCAAGTGCATTGCGAGGAAAGAGGAGTAACTCAATCTCTGATGGAAATGTCTTGATGTACCTGCCCAGACATATCTGGGCACGTAGGGCTCACCTATACAAAACAATGTGTATATTAATTAAAAATCTCAGGACAATAAAAGCTAGCAGACGAATTGTTGTCTAGAAGTCACTGATAGCCAATGCCCTTTACATACATCCCTAGATATGTGTATATAAAAGTGAATTATAACAATGGATAGTTTCACTTCATGATGTTCGGTGGTAAAGATGTCTATTTTGAAATATTAAAAACTGTTTTAGGGATTCTTTTTTGTTTATTGTTAGTGACAAATAAATTCTTATCTCAGTGAGACAGGTGCAGTTATTTATCTATTAGTTGAAGTCCAGGCAGGAAAGAAAAGGCTCACAGAGATGGGATTTTGAAGAAAATGTAATGAAAGGACAGTCTACAAAGGGGTGGACAAAGATAAGGAAGCCAGGCAGGGTGTAGAGGCACTCAGGTACTGGTGAAAAATGAAAGGCATTACCATCTCTAAGTCTGAAGGAGCTGGGAGAAGAAATAGTACTACTGGGGCCAGCTGGGAGAAGAAAGGGGCATGAAGAGGGTAAGCAAGATGGGAGCAGAAATTCCTTGGCCGCTCCACTCCTCACAGATCTCAGGAGTCACAGATCTCAGGAGCATCCAACCTCTTTCCAGCCTTGGGCAGAGGTTAGATGGGGCAAGAAGACAGGGGCTGGGGTACAAAGTGAGGAGAAATAAGCTTGTTAAATAAAAAAATCACACTAATGGAGTATAACCCGAGGCCATTGTAAAATTCTATGTTACTTCATTAGCCTTTTGCTGTTGTTGTTCAGTCCAATTCTATGATCCAGTGTTGGAGATGAAGATGATATAAATTTCAAACACGTAGGACATAGTAAGCACTAAATAAATATCTGCTGAAGGAACTAATGAATGAGTGAATGGGAAATTTGGTTGAATCATCTATTTGGAATTTTTCAAATTTAGATTAACAAATGCCTTGGTTCTATTTTTATACTAAAATAATTTTAATATTTCCCAAACTATTCTTCATAAACTTATCCTTTTTATCCCTGTTGCCCCATTTTTAAAAAAAAATTTATTTATTTATTTGACACACAGAGAGAGACAGCTAGAGAGGGAACACAAGCAGGGGGGGAGGGGGAGAGGGAGAAGCAGGCTCCTGGCTGAGCAGGAAGCCCGATGAGAGGTTCGATCCCGGGACCCTGGGATCATGACCCGAGCCAAAGGCAGACGCTTAATGACTGAGCCACCCAGGTGCCCCCCTATTGCCCCATTTTAATCCTGAAGCTTATCAATCCCTTTCTCTAAGCTCACTGAGCTAGATGAACTTCATATTTTCCACTTTTAAATCGGAGTGCATAATTCAATCCAACCAAGTGATCTTAATAGAAGCTGGATAATTCAGTCCCCAGTCTTTGCATCCCAAAGCAGGGGGATGAAATAGTATTAATAGAGTTGCATGATACCTAAATCAAGCATTGTACATTATATTTTTTCTCTGTTTTATCCCAATAAGGCACCAAATATTTTAAGTTAGAAAATGGCCCTGTGTCAAGGTAGAGATAGTCATTTTCTGTGCTGAAATATAGTTAAACATGAGTGAGAGAGGACTTCTGTGCAATGAGGACAAAAGAGACTTTACTGAATAGATTTTAAACTTCTTCTTAGGCTGTCCTGCAAATATCAGCATCTCAGAATAATAATACATAGATCATGGTCATTTTAAGACCCATTTAGTGAATGCTCACTGCTTGCCAGGAGGGATCTGGCATGCTTTAAATAAGCTCTTTCTCCCCTCCATCCAAACACTGCAATTGTTGACCATTTTTAATGATAATACTAATATCAATAAAAATAATAGCCATCATCTATTGGGTGCCTACTATGCTTAAGCCTCATTTACATTCTCTAACTCAATTGCCCAAGCAATTTTATGAAGTTGGAAGGAAATAACATGGCAACCTTGCTCATGGCCATGCAAGCAGAGCAGTAGAGTACATGGTGGGTAAGTAGTAGAGCCTAGGTTGGAGCCTGGGTTGTCTGGTGCCAGAACCTTTGCTCTTAACCAACATAGCAACAACTCTCTTTTGACTCCCATTTGATTTAACATATTTCTGGCTGAAATTAGAAAAGCTCATGTCTCCCCCTTGGCTCTGCAGGGTGCTAGATGCCTCTAAGGGCAGAAAGACAGAAATTTCATTTCTTCCATTTGAAATATAGAGGAGGAAGATTCAGATCACTTTATTGAGAGTGACTATGATTGGAGACAAGAAAGCAGGAAAATGTACAGTGAGAAAAGTGAATATTTGAAGGAAAAACTGTCTATAGTTGACTAAGGGAGACTGTATTGTTATTTCACTCCATGTTCTCCTGCTACTTGCACATATCTTCAAAATCAAGCCAGAGACATTCAACCTGACCCATCATTGCATCCTCCGCATAAAAGCATTGGTGACAATACCCCTGGTCCAGATACTCTTTCTTAATCTTGACTGTTGCTTCTTGCTAATCATGGTGACACTGGACTCTAGCTTTCCATATTAGTTTTTGGTCTCTAGTCTGGTGGCCAACTGGGCCTTCCTTCACTGGCTTAGCTCTTAACCTTTGACTGTGTCTCATCTCATGTCATCATTGGCAAGAGCCTGGAGGGAAGACACTCTCTCCTAAGTCTTGATCCACTCGCACACTTCCAACTAAGCCAATCCCCAGGACACCCATTCAGAGAGGGATAATTAGGCCTGAAAAGAAAAAAAAAGTTAAAAACTTCTATAGAATTAGACTATTTAAGTATGTCAATTCAGACCTCCTCTCTTCAAACAATATTTACTGTGCTCTTGTGTATTAAGTTCTGTAATAAGTACTTCCATCCCCAAGTTTCTAGCTAGGGTTCTCTTTTTACATATATAAGAGAAAAAGACTTTTTGTAGAGTGCCTCATAGTAAAGAACTTTTTTTGCAGTCAGTTAATTTCCAATGCTGCTTAAGAATGATTTTTCATTATTTTTAATACAGGCAGAGTGAAGAGTGTCTCAAGATCTAATCTGCATAGTCACTTTTGGAATTCTAGAATGTTAAAGGAAGTGATGAGATGTATATACCCGAAACCCAAATAGAATTCAGAAAAATAGAAAAGCAAACATGGAACTTAAAATAAAGAGAGACTGCACCATACAGTGGTTAACCATATGGGCTGTAGAGTCAAATCTCCTAGGCTCAAATCCCACCTGTGATACCTATACTAAGGGTATGACTTAGACAAATTTGTTAACATTTCTCTATATCTGTAAAATGGGAATTATTATAATTATAGCACCTAATACATGGGGTTTTATGAGAATTGAATGCTATGATATTAAAGCATGGGAAGCTCTTAGAACAGTGCCCAGCTTAAGAAGTGCTTGAAAAATGGCAGCTGTCATTGTAACCAGCAATTAGCTATGTGACTATTATAAGTCACAGATCTCAGGAGCATACTGTCTTCCTCCTTACCAGCATCAGCCTTTGATTTAGAAGTCCCTTCTGTCTTGGATAATACATTCTCTCACTAGAAATAGGCTCCCTTGACCAAATGGCAATCAGTTAAATTCTGCCTGGTGACATCACATACATTTTAACATTTCTAAATTCTAGTGCAGATCCGCCCCCCGCACCCCCCGCTACCACACACACAATATGTCAAACTAAAGAAGGGGACAGTCAGAACAGAAATTTCCTCACTCTTATTATTTCCCATGCATGATTCAAAATGTACACTGTTTGTCTGGTATCTGCAGTAACTCCCAAGAAACCTCATTCTGTCACTAGAGATACAGCATTTTAGGATTTGCCTGTGCTGTTTGTCAAGCTTTGCAGGCTTCACTTTAATCTCTCAGCCAGAATGGTTGTCTTCTAAAGAGAGGTCATTCTAAAGCCTAGACAGGTAACGTATTTTCCTCTCGTCTTTTTACTCTTTTTATGGGCTCCCTTTCCCTTTGTGATTAGAGACAAGAATTATAGAGAGGATTCATTCAAAATCCATGCCCCTATCCTCCCCTTCATGTCAGAAGAATATAGTATTTGAGTTCAAAACGGGAGGCAGACAGTTGTAATATACTGACTCCACCATGTATTAGCTGTGTAATACAAGGCAATTTTCTTGATATCTTTAAGACTTGCTAAATAAGAGCAGTTGTGAGAATGAATTAAACGAGGTGATGTATTTAATTGCATACAGTAACCTTTCAATAATGGTATTAATTATCGCTGCATTTTCCTCTAACACCTGACATGTTCTTCCACGTTTCCTCTCTGCAACTATGTCAAGATCTTTAGATTTTATCAGTTTATTCTCCTCTCCCCTTCCCCCACCAAAGCATATCGTCTTAGTGATCTACCCCGAATACTTTATTTTCCACCTGCTACTGCTCAGGTTTTGTACCCTGCTCCTCTTATTAAAACACTTCTGGCTTGGTGATCTTCCACATTCCTTTCAAAACACTTATTCCAATTCTTCTGCTTGATTATCTGCAGCACCACACAATATAAAGCAATTACCATTCCATTCTTCCCAATGTACAAGGGTAAAGCTTCAACAATTCCTCTCACTTTCTATAAAGGCCACTTTTCTGAAACACTAGAGCACTCTGGAGGAGAGCGCCTAGAGCCACCCATGATACTGATATTGCAGCAGATTTAGAACTGACCACAACTGCCTCCGACAGACGCTCCTGGCACAGCCCCTGTCCCTGAGGTCACTCCAGAACCTGAGGCTTCAGAAGCTGAAGAAAATCTCTGATACCAGTGCAGAGGGATAGAATCTACACGTATTCTCCAGATCAGGGTCCAAGTGCACTATAGGGGAATGCTTAAGGATATGGGTTTTAGAATCAAGACAGATAGAAGATCAGATCCCAGCAACACTACTTTTAAATTGCCTGGCATATTATTATTATTTTTTTAATTTTATTTTATTATGTTATGTTAGTCACCGTACAATACATCATTAGTTTTTGATGTAGTGATCCACGCTTCATTGTTTTTTTATAACATCCAGTGTTCCATGCATTACGTGCCCTCCTTAATACCCATCACCAGGCTAATCCATCCCCCCACCCCCCTCCCCTCTAACACCCTCAGTTTGTTTCTCAGAGTCCATAGTCTCTCATGGTTCATCTCTCCCTCCAATTTCCCCCCTTCATTTTTCCCTTCCTTCTCCTAATGTCCTCCATGCTATTCCTTATGTTCCACAAATAAGTGAAACCACATGATAATTGACTTTCTCTGCTTGACTTATTTCACTTAGCATAATCTCCTCCAGTCCCATCCATGTTGTTGTAAAAGTTGGGTATTCATCCTTTCTGATGGCTGAGTAATATTCCATTGTATATATGGACCACATCTTCTTTAGCCATTCATCTGTTGAAGGGCATCTCGGCTCTTTCCACAGTTTGGCTATTGTGGACATTGCTGCTATGAACATTGGGGTGCATGTGGCCCTTCTTTTCACTACACTTATGTCTTTGGGGTAAATACCCAGTAGTGCAATTGCTGGGTCATAGGGTAGCTCTATTTTTAATTTTTTGAGGCACCTCCACACTGTTCTCCAAAGTGGCTGTACCAACTTGCATTCCCACCAACAGTGTAAGAGGGTTCCCCTTTCTCCACAACCTCTCCAACATTTGTTGTTTCTTGCCTTGTCAATTTTTGCCATTCTAACTGGTGTAAGGTGGTATCTCAATGTGGTTTTGATTTGAATTTCCCTGATGGCTAATGATGATGAACATTTTTTCATGTGTCTGTTAACCATTTGTATGTCTTCTTTGGAGAAGTGTCTGTTCATGTCTTCTGCCATTTTTTGACTTGATTATTTATTTTTTGGGTGTTGAGTTTGATATTTGCAAATATCTTCTCCCATTCTGTGGGTTCCCTTTTGTTTTGTTGACTGTTTCCTTTGCTGTGCAGAAGCTTTTTATCTTGATGAAGTCCCAAAAGTTCATTTTTGTTTTTGTTTCACTAGCCTTTGGAGATGAATCTTGAAAGAAGTTGCTGTGGCCAATGTCAAAGAGGTTACTGCCTATGTTCTCCTCTAGGATTTTGATGGATTCCTCTCTCACATTGAGGTCTTTCATCCATTTTGAGTTTATCTTTGTGTATGGTGTTACAGAATGGTTGAGTTTCATTCTTCTGTATATAGCTGTCCAATTTTCCCAGCAGCATTTATTGAAGAGACTGTCTTTTTTCCATCGCATGTTTTTTCCTGCTTTGTTGAAGATCATTTGACCATAGAGTTGAGGGTCCATATCTGGGCTCTCTATTCTGTTCCATTGGTCTATATGTCTGTTTTTGTGCCAGTACCATGCTGTCTTGGTGATCACTGATTTGTAATAGAGCTTGAAATCAGGCAACGTGATGCCCCCAGCTTTGTTTTTCTTTTTCAACATTTCCTTGGTGATTCGGGGTCTTTTCTGATTCCATACAAATTTTAGGATTGTTTGTTCCAGCACTTTGAAAAATGTCATTGGAATTTTAATCGGGATGGCACTGAAGGTATAGATTGCTCTGGGTAGCATAGACATTTTAACAATGCTTATTCTTCCGATCCATGAGCATGGAATGCTTTTCCATCTTTTTGTGTCTTCTTCAATTTCTTTCATGAGTGTTCCTATAGTAGGTCCTTTACCTCGTTGGTTATGTTTATTCCGAGGTATCATATGGTTTTTGGTGCTATTGTAAATGGAATCGTTTCTCTAATTTCTCTTTCTACAGTTGCATTGTTAGTGTATAAGAAAGCAACTGATTCCTGTGCATTGATTTTGTATCCTGCCACATTTTACTGAATTACTGTATGGGTTCTAGTAATTTGGGGGTGGAGTCTTTCAGATTTTCCACATGAAGTATCATGTCATCTGTGAAGAGAGAGAGTTTGACTTCTTCTTTGCCAATTTGGATACCTTTTATTTCTTTTTGTTGTCTGATTGCTGTTGATAGGACTTCTAGTACTACGTTGAACAATAGTGGCGAGAGTGGGCATCCTTGGCACGTTCCTGATCTTAAGGGAAAGGCTCTCAGCTTTTCCCCATTGAGGATGATATTTGCTGTGGGTTTTTCAGAGATGGATTTTATGAACTTGAGGAATGTTCCCTCTATCCCTATACTCTGAAGAGTTTTAATCAGGAGAGGATGCTGTATTTTGTCAAATGCTTTTTTTGCTTATTTTATTACTGTCATCATAATTATTGTAAAGATGGGGTGCAGCTGAAGATGTATGTATATATGCATACCATTTATACAATAATTATGATAACAAGATAATATGTCAGGCAATACACATATAAAATATTCATCCATCTCCTTCTCTATTGCCATGACACTTCCTTAAGCTGCTACTATACCCTCCCTGGAATAAGACCACAGCTTTTAACTAGTCATCATCCTGTTATGCACCCGCATCTTTCTACTCCACTAGCTACAAAGATGTCAAAGGGTTTTTAAAAACATGTAGATTGGATTATGTCATTCTTGTATTCAAAATGACTTTTCATTGCATTTAGGAAAAACTCTCGTCTTCAACAACTCCAAGCTGGCCCCTGTCTACTCCTCCCTCTCCATGTCCTACCACTTCCCTTCACTCCCATTCAACTCACTTTCAGCCCCTTTAGTCTTCTTGCAGTTCTTCAGGTGCATGTATTTTTTCCCCACCCAAGGGCCTTTGCACAGACTATCCCTCTACCTGGAGTGCTCTTCATTAAACTATTTGCCCATTATCACATTCTACTTCTTCAGGTCTTAGCAATCCTTCCCCAAAGAGGCCCTTCTTCACCCCTCGGTCTCCCATCCCCTTTTGTATTCTCCCATAGCCCATAGTGAATTTTTCTTTAGAATGCTTATCTTTATTTGCATTTCTATATTTACATTTATGATTCTCAGTTTAATATCTGCCTCATGACCAGCATATAAGCACAATAAACACAAGAGTCATATCTATTTTGTTTTTTTCTTTACACCACGTGTCTAACCCAGAGTCGGACTTATGGTAGATGCTTCATGAATATCTGCAGAATCAGTGTTGAGTGAATATAACAAATATAGGAAGGAAGCTCTTTCTCCTCTTGCCTTAGCATACTTATCACCATCAGCAGCATCAGCAGGATCTTCAGAATAGCAGTAGCTATGATTTATTGAGTGGCTGCCATGTGCCAGGTCCTGTGCTAAATGTATTCTATGTATGTTCTCCTATAATCCTCACTATCATCCTATCATTCTTTATAGAAAAGGAAAAAGAAGAATATTCAAAGTCATATATTGGAACCCAGGATCAAGCCCATACCTGGTTGACTTAAAAATCCATGACTGACATATGAGAGAGAACCGAGCAGGTTACAACTTATCCATAGAAATGAATTTTTCTTTGGTGCTTTCCTTTTTCTTAACAAAGCCTAATTTTCAAAATCTCCCTCAAAAGATACATTCCAGTGCTTAAATTTCCAGATGACCAAAAACTCAGGCTTGAGTCACAGTTGCCTTCTTTCAATGCTAACTGGAAATTAATAATAAATTGCTTGGGTCCTAAGCTCAGTAAATTTTTTCATGATGTTTCTATGCTTTTAGTCTGTCACTCAGGTAAGAGAGAATTAGTAATATTGCTCAGACGTCAGAATCACTGTATTGATCCTGGAAGGGTCATTCCCATGTCACTTTATGTAGCCACCTCATCACCATCAGTGTCCTTTTTAACTAGTAAATAAAGACAGAGTCCATCTTAGTTTATAAAGAAAAAAGAAACATTGAAATGTAACAGAATTTTATTTATGACTTCCCAAGCAGAGGTATTATATCACATTAAATGGTCATAGGTAATGTGCTTTAGTTACTTAATCATCCCAGAACTGAATTAAAGATCATTGATTTTAATAGATTTTTTATTCCACTTTCTATTCCTTTAAGAATAAAGAAGAAAAGACATTTACAAAAGTTATCATGTATGAACATCATCACAGAGAGATGGAGATTCTTAAAAATCACTCCAGGACTTTGTATTGGCAATATTCAGACCACAAAGAAAATCTCTTCTTTGCTTGGTCTTTTAAAATGCCATATTAAGGGGTGCCAGGGTGGCTCAGTTGGTTAAGCATCTGCCTTTGGCTTGGGTCATGACCCCAGGGTCCTGGGATTGAGCCCTGCATTGGGCTCCCTTCCAAGCAGCCCTGCTTGGAAGGGAGCCTGCTTCTCCCTCTCCTTCTACTGCTCCCCCTTCTTGTGCTCTCCTGCTCTCTCTGTCAAATAAATAAATAAAATCTTTAAAACAAAAAAAAATTGCCATATTAGTTAGCTTATAACAGATGGCCAACTGAATACAATTTGAAAGTGATTCTGAGTATCAAGGTCACCAGGACTCAGAATTTTTCTTTAAATTCTTACTTCTGTGTGGCTTCCATGTAAGTGTTTGAGACCATTAGAAGTAACTTTCCAGTTTTATGCTTGTGATATTGTATACACTTGCTCCCTCTCAACTTGACCCTATACCTCTAACCAGGAAAAAAGTTCTTCATTATTTTGATGTGACTGTTATGACCTATCTCATTAGCTTGGAGTACAAAAGTGGTCACTGTATTAGTTGGCTCAGGCTGCTGTAACAAATATCACTGAGTGGGTAGCTTAAGTAACAGAAATTTATTGTCTCATGATCATGAAGGCTAGAAGTCCAAGATCAAGATTCTGGCCAGTCTGCTTCCTGATGAGAGTTCCCTTCCTGACAGCTCCCTTCCTGACTTGCAGACAGCCACATTCTTGCTATGTTCTCACATGGTGGAGAGAAAGAGACACACATACAGAGATAGACAGAGAGAGAGAGAGACTGGGGTGGGAATAGAGACCCCTTTGGTGTCTTTTAAGAGCACTAATCCTATCAGATCAGGGCCCAACACTTATGACCTCATTTAACCTTAATTACCTTTAAAATGCTCCTAATACAGTCACACCAGGAGTTAAAGCTACAACATATACATGTTGGGGGGGGGGTGGCCACAAACATTCAGTCTATAACAGTCACATTTATTTTATTTTTAAATGAATTAATCCAGTCTCCATATAGTCAAATAAGCAGGAAGCTAAGAATCTTCTTGAGGCCACTTCCATTCCTAAATTATTTAAGAACTCTTGTGCTTTAATCCGTACAAAAGAGTCTGTTCTGCTTAGGCATAGAAAACAGAAAAATCCGATTGGTTTGCCAGTGGAACCCAGGTTTCTGTCTGTATTGCTTCTGTCTTTACCACAATGATGGAGTTGAACACTGGTCCCATAGAGTCCTGTGCTTCAGTAATTCCCTAAGTGGCCCAGTTCTGAACAGGTCCCAGTGGTACCTGTGATCTGGGTTCCAAAATGACAGTTCAACCACTACAATGTGGAACTGAACACAGCCCTTGCTATCAACACCTATGTCTAGATATTGAACCTGGGTTACCAGTCCAGGCTTTTCCTTCCCTCATGAGTTTCCTTTCAGGGCCTTAATTTCCTTTCCAGCCATAAAACATTAGTGAGACCATCTCCATCCATCAGAGCAGGCTTGAACTTTGAAAGAAAAGTCCTTCATCCTTATGCCTATTTATTTACCTCTTCTGTAGCAACCAGGGCCACATGTCCAGGCTACTATGATGATGACATTAGGATGACCCCTGGAAATGTCTTCAGATTATGTGAAGGGCTTGGGTATATGGGCAGGTTTCATGAGAGCACATGGCAAAGACACTTCATATAAACTGTTGTATATGGCTGTGTACATGCAGGTGTATAAAAGAGTCAAAGGGGCACCGCATGAGCAACATATTAAGAAAGGATTTGCCTAGGATCGGACATTGATAGGGGAGACACTAAAATTAGAATTAGATTTGTCTCCTCATTCCCAGGGAGGAACCTCCAGTTTTCAGAACAGTAAATAGGTTCTAAGTAATGGTATTGGAAGCATGGATTCTCAAATATACTTATTTGCAAAACAGTGACTAAGATCTTGTTTTACATTTTCTACCATACTCAAAGAGCTTCGTGATACTCTGAGATAGACCTCAGTAGTACTAATTTGTATTCACTCAATGATCCTGTTTTCAACTTGCACTCAAGCATTCCTATCCATACTGCCCTTAGCTAAGGAGACTTTGAAAAATATTTTGTAGAAACTAGTCTCTTGTGGTTGATGGTAACAACGGGACTGAGCTCTCTAGATTTCTCTTCAGAGGAGTACTTTTTACCCTGGTAGGTAAAAAAAAAGTAGGTAGGTAGGGCTGTCAAACAGAGCTATTAGTCTCTTCAGAGATTGCCTTAGTTAAAAAGAGCTGCTTCACCCAAAATCATCTGCTTCTCAGAGGGACCCTCATCTAATAATTGATAGAGGCAGGGATATAAAGATTCAGGGATATAAAGATGCCCCCAAAGGGACATCTCTAGCTCTTGAGCTTCCAGTGCTGAGGATGTCACCCAGCCTGCCTCACAGTGTGACTTCTCCCTCTGCCCATTCCTGATTCCTCCCCCTCCCATCCAATGAGGCCGATTATGGCAGATTGTAATAGTTACCTCCCAACATCCATTAAACACGTTGTACTTGATAATACAATTCCAAATTTTAGATGGAAATATTGCAGCTCAGATAAAAGAATTTATTTCCCAAACTCCCTTGCAAGTTGATATAGCCAAGGAACTATGTTTTGGCCAAGAAAGTGTAAGAAAAGTGCTTTTAAGGGAGAAGATGTACCTTTTTATCACCCTTCCTTCTTGATACTAGTTGGAATGAAAACATGATGGCTGAAGACTAAGCAACTCTCTCTGACCAGGAGGCAACACGGGAAGTATGGCCAAGGAGCAAAATAAGGAGCCTGAGTACCTGATACTTGGAAAGGTACATCACCAGGCCAGACTGTCTACCACTAGATTCTTTTTACATAAAAGCAAATAAACTTCCATATTTAAGCAACTTTTTGGGGAGTTGGTTTTTCGGGGGGGGTGTGTTTGTTTGTTTTACTTACAGCTGGATCTAAACTAAAATAATACACCAGAGAAGTGGGGGAGAAGGGGAAGAAACAAAGTGTAGAAGCAAAGGCAGTTCCCAAGATGAAAGTAAACAATCATTCCAGGAGGAAATAAAACATGTTTATCTGGCCTTGAGAGCAACCTGTTCAGATCAGAGCCTGAAAGCTGTTTCCAGGAAAAATACCTGGAACTAAAGCTCATCTGACACGTTTGATGGTCAAGAAAATTGTACTGAGAGGCATTTTAAAGAGCTATTGGAAAGTTATAGAGAACTTAGGTGTTCAAAGAAAACTAAATGAAAAACAAACAAAATGAGGACTTCAGTAACTACGGGGGAAATCAATTGTCTAAGATATCAGAAATATTATAGTATTCTACCTGGTTCAGCATGAAAAATATTTATGTAGTCATAATGGCAAAAGCACTGCATATTCTTTTAACTAAAGACTGAAATATACTGAGATGATGTGAGGGGTTAGGGGAGGAGAAGAGGAATTGTGAGTTAAATGCTCATATACCATAATAGAACATTTTGTTGATAAAGAAGAAAATGCAGTATATGCTTATTTTTTATTGATTTTAAGGGGGGGTGGGGCAGAGGAAGAGACAGAATCCCAAGCTAAGTGTGGAGGCTGACGTGGGGCTTAATCTCACAACCCTGAGATCATGACCTGAGCTGAAATCAAGAGTCAGATGCTTAACTGACTGAGCCACCCAGGTGCCCCAGTATATGTTTATTTTTTAAATTATGGTGATAAATATCTCGATAATAAGCTCACTGAGTTGAAAGCAGTTGTCTCTAGGGAGCGGAGCAAGGGGAAAAGTGAATGTCGTATTTATGTCTTCCAACACTATTTGCATTTAAATTTTGTCAATATTTCCTTGTATAAAATATTTTCATAAAAATAAAATTTTATTTTCAAAAAATCAGGGAAGGAAATTGAAAAGAGTTAAGAGGAAGAGAGAGATAGTGAGAATAGATAGTAAGAAAGACTGAAGCAAGTCAAAAGCCTGAGAGTGCTTTAAATATCTTTGCAATGTCATTTTTTATCACATGCTATGAATAAAACCTGAGCTATGACAATTATGATTATTGCCAATATACTAAAATTTCCCCAGAGAACATTAGCTTTCTGCCAATTCACATGAACTAAATGTCCTGAACTTTCATTCCCAGATTTAATGTCCTCCCAGAAGGAAAGATCCGTACTACATTCATTTCTAGACTGCCATATTGTGAGCTACTCAAACTTCAAAAGACGTTTAAGATCCAAGATTGCCAAGGGGAGGTTTTCTCAATACCTGTTGATGACCACAAACTCTACATTAAACTGCCATTTATAAAAAGAAAAAGCCTCAGCCATTCTTAAAACAATTTAGAAGACTTTGTGGGACTTTAAAAAAATTCATTGGGTTCTCCTTTTGAGGATTAATTATATTTTTCTTCCTTTTGGACCATATGAGATCTCTTTTAGAACATCTGTCCCAGAATTATGACATAAGGACCATTGTCAGGATGTTTTATGTTACTTATATAATCTCTGCTTAATGGATGAAATAGCATTTTTTCCTGACTTTTGTCTAAAATATTACCTGTTTTTTTTTTTTTCTGAGAGTTTTCCCTGTTTTTCTTCTTACTTGTCCATCATATATATCTCAACTGTAACTGTGATGATGAACCTTACAAATGTTTAAAGATGAGGTGTGCTCTTTAATGGACTAACCAAAAGTTCATCTAACTTTGCTTTCTAAATCAATAAACTGTGACAAATACTCAACTATTTCTAACTTATTAAATGATGTATATGTGACCAATATTCTTCTTTATTTAGCTATTCTCCTTCACTAATATAAACTATTTAGATTCAGTTCCTTCAAAAATTTTAAAGCAAAATCCTTTTAATTTTGCTCATGTCTGAAAAATGTTATTAAACATAGTTTTTCCTGACCTGCCAACTGCTTTAAGTAGCTCTTGATTAGAGGTTCCATAATTAGAAGTGTTCTGGCTAATACTGTTATGTAACAAATTACTCTAAAAAGTTAGCAGATAAAAACAACTATTTTATTTTGCTCACAATCTTGTGGTGAGAAATTCAGGAAGGGCTCAGCTGGACATTTCTTGGGGTCTTTTATGCAGATGCAGTCAAATAATGGCTGGGCTACAGGTATATAAATGCTCAATGGGATTCAATGTCCCAGATGGTTCACTCACAGGGAAGGCAGATGATGAAAATGGTTTGCTAAGTCAACTGGGATGCCCACTGAGCACTTCCATAGGCTTCCTGCTCATTGTTTGCAGAGTAGTCAGATCTCTTACCTGGAGGCTCAGAGCTCCAAGTGTTACAGTAAACAAGATGGTAGCTGCATAGCCATTTTTGACCTAGCTTTGAAAGTCACTCAGTGTCACTTCTCCTGCATTCTATTGGATAGTAACAAGACAGAACTCCATTCAGATTCAAGGAGAGAGGTCATAGATCCCACTTTTTGGTCGAATCAAAAAATTTGTGACTATTTGTCTTAACCAGCCACAAGAAGTATAAATGTTAAGGTCAAATTGTTACAACTCCAGCTCATATTGTCATTTTTGTAGTATTTTAGAGACATGATAATAAATAGCCTTTTTGAGACCCCGTGCTTTTAAAAAGTTTACTAAACTTAGTCTCACCCTGTTACATGTTTGAAATTATTTTCTATTCCTGAGTGTTTTTTTTTTTCTCCTGGACAAATCTACCATATTAAGCTTTAATAAACATCATGATTTTCCCAAGTAGATGTTACAATAAAGAATTTCTAACCATCTCCTACCACATTAACTAAAACATTTCTAACCATCTCCTACCACATAACTAAAATATGATCTTCATATTCCCCTCCTCTATATTTTGTTCCTTCTTTCCTTAGTATGCTTTGACTTTTTTGTTTCACACTCTGCTAGGCACTGAGGATACTGAAATGAATAAACCATATTCCCTGCTGTACAGGACGCTTGCATTTTGGTGGGGAAGCTGGGAACTGAACTGACAAATAGTGTAGTAAATGTGATTTCAGGGATAGGTGCAGAGGATTATGAGAGCATTGAAGTAAGACTAAAGCTCCTCAGCGTCTAAGTTACTCAAGAGAAAGCAGTAAAAATTCATATTCAATTTATTTTGTAAGAGTGAGAGAGAACAGATTTACGGTCTGAGATACACGGCTATGACACCCACACGTTTCTGGATGGATCGTGCATTTCCAAATATAAATCATTTTATCTCCTGAAAATAAGATTAAAAAAATATTATCTGCATTTACACAAATGTCTGAAAATATGCATTAATTTGAAATCAACGTACCCCTCCTCCAAATGGTCAAACCACTGAAAGTCAGCTTCTTTAGGGGCAGCAGAGATAGCAGGAAAACCCCTTGAGATTGTCAGAAGTGCTAACCCACTCCAGTGACTGGATTCTCATAGCTCAATTAAGAGAAACAGCAAGCACATCCGGTCATGAAGTTTAAAATATTTATGAGGATAAAAAGCCTGTAACAATGTCTTTCACTATTAGTTCACGGTTAGATGGAAGGAGAATTACTTTGGAGTCTTTTACTTCATTATAATTTCTACGACTAAATGTACCAATTATTTCCCTTTTGGTTTAGCTTGAGAATAAAATGAATGCTTAAGTTACTGATTATTTTAAGGTAGTTTCTTCCCATCTTTCCCCAAAGAAAACTTAGATTTTCACTGTTGTTGAGAGAAGACAGAGGGAGAGGAATTTAGTTTAAGAGAGATCACCAGCCCATTCTACTTAGGAGAATGCCAGGTACCTGAAGTGATTCAGTTGAGCAACTGGGTTAAGTTCCAGAAATATTTAAGGCATCTTGTGAGTAGGCAAATGGGCTGTAAGACTTTTACTGCATAGGAACAATTGTAGACTAAAACACTGGGGCTTCTGTGGCTTTTTTTTTTTTTTTGAAAAAAATAAGGAAATGTTCCTTCTACAAGCTATCCTGTACTACATGGGAAAAACTTGAAAGTAAAGATATTGATCATACGTAACCTCTATTTTTTAATTCCCAGAATCTAGCATAGTACTTGACTGGAGTGTGTGTGCTCTATAAACTTCACTAATGTGTCAAGCAATAAATGTGATGTGCAGATCATAACATAATTTTAAAAAAGTCACCAATTATAGATGAGCAAAGAGTCCTGTACTTGAAATTTGTAATTTCATTTTCTTTGGTATTATTTGAAGATAGCATCTGTTTTTATTATCCTAATCATAAATCTTGAAGAAATTTATGCAATACTCTTATTTGATATGACTGTGAGGAATGTGTAAGACTTTAATAGATGCATAAACATAGAAATGAGGACTCTGTTGAGTTAAGAGAATTTGGTAATGAGTTAGTCTGCTCCCACAGTGAGAGGAAGATAGAATAATACTATAATGATCCACTTAATTATTTGTAAAATATTTTTGATAGACGGATGTCATAGCTTAACAAATGTGAATGTGACACTGATTCTGCACAGTGACAGACTGTCGTTACACATTTCACAGTTCATTATAGTGTTTTTCCCCCAATATTTACCCTTCATTTCTATTGCTGCTTAAAGTTACTTTGTCTTGATTTTATAAAGGATGGGTTTTATCTTGCAGGCTGAGACATACATTACGTTCTAATTCCCATTAAGATCAAAGAAAGAATTCTTACCCTGTAAGATCTCTGGCTCTGTCTCACAGAACTAACATTTTGCATTGCTATTTGGTTTTCATTTTAGTCAAGCATCCATGCTAGTTAATTTTCGCAACACTCCTTGCCAAATAACCAAATTCCCTTTTCCTAGGAGCACTGAAATCAGATGTTAATAAGGACTTAAAGAATTAGGCTTAGCGTGCTTATATATTTTACAAAATTAGAATACTATTTGTGGAACTGCCGTGTTCATGATATTTCACTTTGAACTTGTTCTTTAATTCTTCCACTGTTTATTTTTCCTTTTCTTATTCTTATTCTGAAACCCACTATCCATAAAAATATGACTGGATTACCCTTTCTGGAACATTTCCTTTCTTTTGGTTAGAGGAGGCTTGTGTGTGTGTGTGTGTGTGTATTTAGGTTTCTCTTTTTCTAACCAAAGGCATTTATTTGTAACTTTCTTTTAATATATATTATTGTAGCAAAATGGAACTATACAGAATGTTAGATTTCAGGTTAAAGTTTTTCATTTATCAATTGATTTATACATTCATTTATAAATATGAACTGAGCCCTATGAGTTGGGCTCTGCTTACTGCCTTTTGTCTTTTATTTATAGATATTGCTTCCACTTTATTCATACTGGAGAACTATGTTTCCGCAGACTTTAGATAATATAGGGCTCTTAACCACACACTTATTTTAGAACACTCATTAGATAGGCACTATGCTCAAACCGGAGATAAATTAAACCTGGTACCTACCTCAAGAAGTCTAATGAGATAGAAAAAGTTATGAAAATATGTCACATTTGGATGCTTTCATAGGTATTAGAAAACCCAACCCAAGGTGGCGATTTGTTGACTCAAGTTACCAAGAAGATCAAAGGCTAAAGGAAATTTAGAAGTTTAACCTTGACTTTCATTCTATTTCTTTGTGATTCTTTAGCATCTTCCCTCTTCCTGTGTGTCAGCTTTACCCACAGGCTAACTTATCAGTGGTTCCAAGCAGAAATAGGGACTACATACTCCCTCCATCCTCAATCATTGATCAAAATCCTGCACTTTACCTTGATTGGACTATTTCTGAGCCAGTTGTGGCTAAGGAAGTCCTGTGTTTGCTTAGGACTGATTCCCTAGCCAATCACTGTAGACTGAGGGAATGTGATTAAATTTATTGATTTGTGCCCTTGAGCAGAGGGTAGAGTCAACTTCCCCAAACCACAGAGCTTCTACACAAAAGAGAAAGATGGCTACTCAGAGGGAAGTCCAAATACTGTTTTAAATAGAATGGTGGGAAATTGAAATTGGTAAGGCAACCAGTGACTATGTGACTGGATCTAGGTAACAGCAATTCTCACCCATTCCCACTTGATGTTCAGACTCAGCATTTTATTGTTGTGGCAGCTTGATTGCAAAAAATGGTCCTAATTGTTCTACAACTCTAGCAATGTGACTCTGTAGATCCTCACTTTAAGAGATAGAGTCTGTTTTCCTATCCCTTGTATCTGAGCTAGGCTGATGATTTGATTTAAAAAAAAAAAAATGCGTTGGAAATGACCATATGACAGTGTTGAGCTTAGCCTCCAAGAGGCTTTGTGTTCTTCTACTCATTCTCTTGGAACCCTGCTGCCACCCTGTGAATTAGCCTGGTCTGGTTGGCTGAATGATGGGAGACCAGGCAGAACAGAGACAAGCCAACCACAGCTCATGTCATCCTAGACCAATCCGTGACCCAGCATTTGACCATGGACACATGAATGAGCCCAGGTAAGAACAGGAGGATCTGGTAGGGAGGTGAAGGCAAGGCTTATTTAGTCACGATTCTGAAATCCAATAAACTCAAAACAAAAAGGGTGGTTTTTTTTGTTTTTATTTTTATTTTTTTTACTAATTTGTAGTCAATTCATGTGGCAGCAAAACCAAATGTGTACTTACAAAAGGCTATTTACATTCTTTCTTTATCCAAACTAGTGTGAATATCTATACTTTTTGCTGAAAATATATTAGCAATAATCGCGCCTTGGATAAACCTCATTGGCTATGATACTGCCACTGCGCAAAGCTTGCTGAAAATATATTAATGTGTTTGACCATAGGGTGTTGCCCCAGATCCCACTGGGGATACAAAATATATTGCATATGCAAAGTTTTAGCTTTTTAAACTACAAAAAAAAAAAGAAAACCCAGATCAAACCAAAACAAACAAAGCACCTAACTCTTGAATTATATTGGGCTCAAGAATTTGAGGACCTGAAAATCCACTTGCACAGAAAACTTTTTACCCGACCTTTTTCTTTTTCCTCTTCCTATCCTACTCACAAAAAATCTTCCCTAATCTCCTTTCACTGTGTGTGATTTTTTTTTTTATCCCTCCTCCTCAAAAGTCCCTCTCTTCCAGCCTCTCAGTGTTTGATTTCAGCCTCCTTCTCACTCTGGGATTTGCCTCTCCCACCTCTTTCCTTATATAGCACTATTTAATCTTTCTCAGCTTCCCAGATTGCACTGTCATATATCACCCAGCTCAGCAAATTGAAAGACATTCCTTGACATTTGCCCTCGTTAGAAAGGAAGCAAAAGTTGGAGACCATGGGGTTAAGTTATGACTAATGTTCTTCCTTGTCACACATATAGACAAATAAAGATATATATTACTGGTGCTCTGGTGGGTGTATAAGAGCTGAGTTAGAATGAGATACAAAGAAAATAGTGGTCAATTCTACCCAGGGTGGGGAAGCGTTGTTAAAGAATTTTACAGAGAAAACCATGCTCTAGAGGAGTTGACCTCTATTGACAAGTTGAGGGAATGAAATTGAGAAGCAGCAAGTCTAAGTAGAAAAGGCAGCTTTGAAAAAGGAATGCTATGAGTACAGCTGGAAATATTCAGTGAATTGCAGATAGTTTATGAAGCTGGAATGTATGCTGGGAGGTGAGGAAGAAGAGTTAGCAAAGGCCAAGTCATGAAGAACTTTCTCGCAAATAAGCTTCCCTAAAAAATGTGTAGGACTGTCAGTGGGGTAGAAATCAGGAGAAATTTCTGAAATATGAAAAGCAGGTAAGACGTGACTGAAGAAGTATGAAGCCACTACAAGGAACCTACCAAAAGAGACAGAGCAGCAAATCCAGCATACAATCTCTACTGTGAAGGTAAACACAACACAAATGACCAAATATCCAAGGAAAGACATCCCATGAAAGACAGACAAAATTGAAGACCTTATACCTAAAAAATAGTTAAAAGAGCAATCAAAATTGATATTGGTTATAAATGTGAAAACATATATAATTAACATCCCTGAAGAGTTAAGGTAGGACATTACATTTATAAAATAAGAAATAGCACAAATAGTTACAAAAAAGAAAACAAATGTCTAGGAAGTGAAAAACATAACTGTTGAAATTTAAAAATTAAGAGATGGACTCAACAACATAATGGAAACAGCTGAAAAGCAAATTAATAGTTAAAAATAATAACATTTTAACATTTATGGGGTCATTTACGTGTCAAACACTAAGTACTTTGCATACATTTTATTTAATTCTTCCTCACGATAGTCAAATTAGCAGTACTATTATGTTCCTTTCAAGTACTATGCATCAGATAATTGCAGTAGTCCAAGCAAGAGATGATGAGAGACTGGGCTAAGGAGATATATAGAAGAAGAACCAAACAGAGTCAGAAAATTGATACTGATACTAACAATAATAATAATAAAATACCAAAAAATCAAACCATATACCATAAAGTTTAACAACATAAGAAAAAAATAATGAAGCACAACCACCACCTAAGACACTGATTAAAGTAGGGTCTCCAACAGTAGCATAACAGAGTTGAACCATAAAGGGCCTTGAAAAATGTGAATCAAAATAGGAAATAGTCTTAGTCGATAGGACTATAAAAATTATAAAAGCAGTGTATCTCAAAGTTTATTTTATAAAACAATAGTCCTAAAAGGTGCTTTGTGAAAAATAAGACTCATAATCCTATAAAGTTAGGAAAACTGAAAACATGTCTTACCCTTAGAGTCAAATCATACATTAGCCAGTTAAAGGGTCTCAGAAGTACTAAAATAATGAAACCTGTTGAATTTTTAAAAAGTAGAATCTCCTTTCTTCCAGGGATATTTAATTATGCTAATATCAATATTAATATTACATACAACATATATTTATTATATTTAAATTAATATATAAAAACTAATATTATATATATAAAACACACTGAAGCAAGTAATACTCTGGATCCATGTTTATATATTTATAGGAATCCAACTTGGTTATTCCTCTGACATATATTCAGAAGTATGAAATACAGTTATAGAGTGTTATCATGCTTTTAAAGCATGTTTATTTTATAGGAAAAAAAGTGAAAATGAGGGAAGGAAACTCAAGTAGAAAGGTAACTCAGTTTAAGGACAAATAATATCACTCAAAAGATTAGCAATAATAATAAGGATGATATGAAAAATCTAAAATAAAACTTTTATTCTCCTTGATAGTAAAGGAAAGCAAAACACAATAATTGCTTAAACCACTGTCTACATAGGTAGATAACCAGACCTTTCTGTCCACTTTCTGAGCTCCTTTCTGGCCCACGGCAATTAAGGAGAGAAGGCTAACTTGTGCCACATGAGCTCAAAACCTCACTGCCACGACAGAAGTTTGTGTTGTGCTCACGTCTGAGTCTGATATGGATCAAGTGGCTCTCCTCTAAGCTGTGATTCAGCAGTCCAGGCTGCTTTCACATTGTGGCTTCAAGGTCATTTTAGCATTACAGAGATCACAGGTAGCAGGAAGAGTAAAATGGACAGAAACAGCAGATTCTTAGCTACCTCCTCCCAGAGGTTAACACACATCATTTCCACACACATTCCATTCAGCACAACTGGAACTGTGGCCCCACAGAGATGTAGGGAGTACATCCACACTTGTGGTTGTTGTGTCTTCTTGATGAATTGGACCTTTTATCATTATTTCTCTTATCCCTGGTCACATTCATTGTTCTGGAGCCCACTTTACCATAGCTGCTTCAGCCTCCTTCTGATCAATGATTGCATGATATATCTTTTTCTTGTAACTTATCTATGTCTTTATATTTATATCTCACTGTCATTATCTCTTGCTTGGATGATTATTATAAACTATTTGATTACACTAGGCTAACTCCTCTTCAATCTATTCCCCAAAATGAACTTTTTAAAATTCACATATGATCTTATTATTCTCCTACTTAAAAGCCACCATTGGTATTTTGCTGTTTTTAGAATTAAGTCCACACACCTTATTCTTACTTGCCAGTCCAAAGGTGATTTTTCCTCTTCTGACACTTCCAATATCATTACTTGACATTCTTCCCCTCACATTTTATATTGTATACATATTTAATTTTCTTCAGTTGCAGTAATTCACTTCTCAATTGTCACCCACTCTTCAACATGCTACCTCATTTTTCAAAGGGCTAATTTCTTTTTGTACGTGTCTCACCTAGATATTGTATCATCCAGGGGTCCACTCTGACCTGCCAATTCTGAGTTAGGTATATTGTATTATGTATTCCTCTATCAGAACACTGATGAAATGGCATTATACTTGTCTGTTAAATTGACATATCCCCCATCAGATTGTAAACTCCTTGAAAGGTGGGATGTATCCATTCAGTTCACTACTCTACATCTGGCACTTAGCATAGAACTTTTGACATTCAATTAATACTTGAGTGAGTGGCTGAATTATTGAATGTTATTAACGACTTAAGCAAAGAATTTCAGTGGAGTGATAGGCTAATAAACTGGATCATGTCTCTAGAAAGGAATACGATAAAGGACGAGGAGAGAGTGAAAGGAATTTGAAATATTTCTTGAATAAACAACAAAAAAGATCATTGTAGTGGGCGCCTGGGTGGCTCTGTCAGTTAAGCAGTGGACTCTTGATTTTGGCTCAGGTCATGATCCCAGGGTCATGAGATCCAGCCCTGCGCCGAGCTCTCTGTTAAGCATAGTCTGCCTAAGGCTCTCTCTCCCTCCCCATCTGCCCCTCCCCCTCCCCCACGGAAAAGATCGTGGTAGTATAGTACCACGGGTACTGTAGGATTGTATACTCGCCCACCCTCCATGCATAACAATATGCCAGGTGAAACTAAGCTAGAAGAAACCATCTTCAAGCTCTTCTTAAGATAGAACAAATCCTTAGATTGATATAAATTCTTAATGCAAAGAATTGCAGGCACTTGAAACCTGAATCCTCTCCAAAGGCACGTTTATCTTTTTATTATGATCTGCTACACACAGAACAGTGCATGAAATAAAGACTCACCTCCAATAATTTAGCTCAAGGAGAATACCAATGTAAGCACATCTGGGTCAAGAATAGAAGAGTGCTATGCCTCACAAGCCTCTTCTTTTGCCTTCTCCAAATCACTATTTCCTCCATCCCTTGCAAAGATAGCCTCTATCTTGACATTTATCATAACCACATTCTTGCTTTTCTTCATTGTTTTGCCAATATCCCAAAATATTCTGGTATAGTTTTGCCTCATTACTAACTTCATATCAATGGAATAATGCAGTTACAATTAGAATTTTTTAGTGGCTAGCTTCTTTTCTCCACCCTTACTATTGTTTTTTTAAAAAAATCATATTTATTAATTTTATCCTGAATGTGCACATGGTATTTGGATTAGAGACAGATTATCATTTTTCACTTAAAAAGAGAGCAATGACCATGTGGTTCCCAACACTGCAATTTTTACTCCTGGGACAATATAATGACAGCAAAATCAAATGTCCTATGTATATGAACTTCAAAGTCTGTATCACAGGGGAGAATCAGAAAAATTGATTTTGTCTGCTTATCTACAGGAGCAAGAGAAAGCTTCCTTCTCCTCTCCTCCCACAAGGAGAGAGAGAAAACTTTACTCCTTGGATACAAGAATTTCTGCTTAAAACCTGACTGTTAAGCTTCTATGTCTTTTACCTTCACTTTCGTATTTTTCATCCTTTTGTCTCTTTGTGCTTTGTTTGAGATGTTTTATTTTGATCTGTCTCCAATTCACTCATTTCTCTTCACTGTGTCTAATCTCTTATCTTTTGAGTTCTTAATTTTGATTATGTTGTTTTTTATTTTTCATTTCCAGATCCCTGGCAAAATTCTAAATTTTGTCTTATTTCATTGAGCACAGTAAGCATAGCTATTTATAATTCTCCAATATCTGAAGCTTCCCATTGGTCATTTCTATTGCTTTAGTTTCTGTTTGCTTTCATGCATGTGATCTAATCTTCTGATGGGCTTGGTTTTTTGTTTCTTGTGCTTTTTATCTTAAAATTATAGATTTTTGGAAAGTTGCAAAGATACTACAGAAAGATCTGTGTACTCCTCAGTTTCCTCCAAATGGTTACATTTTATGTAACTATATGGAATATCAAACCAAAAAATTGTCAGTTTACCACATGCATAGGTTCATGTAACCAGAACCATGTTCAAGATACAGAACTATTCCATCACCATGAAGATCTTCATGCTACCCTTTATAGTTATAGTCACACCCATGACCTCACCCCCTACCATCCTTAACCCATAGCAACCAGTAATCTGTTTTCCATCTCTATAATTTTGTCATTTTGAAAATGTTTTATATATATACATATAAAATTATACAGTATGTGACCTTTTTTCATGGTTATTTTTTATTGAATCAGTATATTTGCATAATTATTTGTAGAATTGGTCTGAGCTAATGCTTAGTCTTTTTGTTTGTTTTGTTTTGTTTTTGTTTCAGAGAATGCTGCCTCTGCCAAGTAACTGGTGTCCTAACACTTTGAAATCATTTTGGTTAAATTTTAGGGATTGACATCTTAACAAACTGATGTGTGCTCCCTGTGAGGGTCTATCTAACTTCTGGCTCATACTGCTAGCCAGCATGCAACCTTGCAGGATTCCAACCCAGAGTTTAAGGAATGGAACAGATTCACTACAATTCTTTTCTTTGGTAGGCCCAGGACCCCAACTCCCCCCTCTCCTTAGCTCCTTAGCCTCTCAACTTTTCCCTCTATAATTATCTAACGTCTCCAAGTAAAAGGAAGCTCCAAGCTCCTGACTTGCCTCTCTGAGCCTCTCTCCTTCTTTAGATTCTGGCCCAGTAATTTTTCTCTGTCTTGTTAAATTTGCATGTCTTCAAGCACATGATTTTTATACATTTTGTCTAGCTTTTCTAGACTGCTGAGGATGGATCTAAATCATGTTTCCTATTACTGGAAACGAATGTTTTCTGTAGTTATGTTTTCTTTGACCCATGCAGGTTTAAATTTGTTTTAAATTTAAATTTAAAATTTAAAATATTTTGAATTTTTGAATACAAATTGGAATATCTGACTTTTATTGATATCGGAATTCACTCAAGACAAAAATCAGGTAAAGCAGTTAGGGGATACTGCTCCTTTAGGAAGAAGCACTTGCTCTCAATTTGGCTGCAGTCTTCCCTGACCCCAACTGTCTGTATCCGGTGCTTTATTAATTTAAAAAACATGCCTGCCTGGCCATTGTAAGCATTCTTATTTAAAGGAAACTTTCAAATTTAATATTACTTTTTTTTGTTCCTAGAATTTTGTTGGTAAATGAGATCATTACTCTAAATTTTGGTCATTTTTACTCTTCTCTTCCATCATTCAGAAATCCCAGCTTTGGAGCACAAAGTAAATCATATTCCTTGTATTATTGTCATTAAATGACTGAGTCTCTACATAGCCAATTTTAAAAACGTCTTTCTTACCTCCATACAGCCTACCCTCTTCTAATAACTCTGAACCCATGAAGGATATTTACTTACAATCAGTTCTTATTGTTATTGCTGAAGAGAAAAAACTGGAAGGCATCCTCTCTGCAGTCATCATTATAAGAGACTGATTGTTCCAAGTCTCTTCACTTGATTCAGTTGGTAAAATTACTTCTCAGAATCTATTTTTTCACTGATCAACTTAGTGTAATCATGATTGCTCCTCCCATACCTCACAGAGTATAAGCAAACCAAAAAAAGGTGACATTTTAAAAACTATGCAAGATCAGAACCATTACTTAGACTTTAATATCACAGTGTCAATTGTTTTATAAGCACATATTGAGGAACCACTGTTGCCTATATATTTTGCTGTTTTATGCTCATGTGTTGCTTCAAAATTATAGAAAGAATATATTGGTTCTCAAGGAGCTTAAATTTTATCTGGGAAGAGATACCACATAGAAAGCAGTATAAAATATAAATTAAATAATTCTATATATGTAAAATGGCTATATAAAAGGAAATGTATTATGCCACTAGAATGCCAATTAGAAGGGTAATAAGAAATTAGTGATGCTGAACAAGAAAGGCTCTTGAAAAAGGTTCTTGGGTCAGATTTGAGGAAAGTTTTAGACATGGACTTAGGGGAGAGAGAGATGAAGTTATTCCAGCAACTGATAGTTTTTGCAGAGCTTTTCTTTACAGGAGCTCAGTCTACATTTATTCTTTTTATGCAGAATTTTGAATGAGATTTTGTAGTGTGTGGCACAGAGTTGATATTTTTTAATGGTCACTAATATGTAGACAGTCAAATATACTATATATAGAAATAGGACATGAGAGACAATCATGTGGACAGATCATCTCTCCAGAATCAGTTCATTTTCCCTCACTCTATCCAATAGAAATATTGCACTTTCTGCAGAAGGTAATAAGATATTTAATATATGAATACTGACCTGAAGGAGCTTACAATTGCTGCTACAGGTTTAGGCACCGAAGTGAGGAGTTGAATAATATGCAGTAGTTATCTAGACATACGAGGAATGTCATAAGGCAGTGGCTGATGAGTATAAAAAATACCAGGGCTGACAAGTCTTAGTAGACTTCATAGGAGGCAGAATCTTTGGGGGTCTGGTTTTGAGGAAAAGGGATTCATGGAAGAGATGTAACTTAGAACCACCTCAGCAGGGAAACTGTAGAAGTCCTCTAATCCAACTGGATGAACCCTTTCCATGACATCACTAATAAATGGCTCTTTCTTTATCCTCTCCAGTAATACCAAATTCACGTTCATGAGATATCCTATTTCAAGTTCTTAGAATGTTATTCCTTATAATCAGCCCCAAATCCATCTCCTTATTAAGTGGGATAGTGCTATCCAAAACTTCCCAGTCCCTGTGTCCATCATCCTCAGGTGCTCCATTGTATTATGATGTACTGGCTTATTTATTCCCTTGACCCTTCTAGCTGTCCTGCAGGGCCTGAAGTAGCCACAGCACCAGAACTAGGGTCATGAGAAACCTCTTACGTTTATCCCAGTGCAATAAATATTATCACCTCCTATGTATGCTCTGCTGTGAAGCATTGCTCAGTATAGCGTGGTGGTGAAAAGATCCAGGTTCTGGAATCAGACAGCCCAAGTTAGAATCTTGGCTCTGTCAGTTATTAGTTCTTATACCTTGGGATAGAAACTCCACTTTTTTGATCTTCAATTTCTACATTGCAAAATGGGTACAATAATACATGCTCCCTTACAGAATTGATGTAAGAATTAAAGATGAGAATGCATTAGGAATAATAAATGCTATTATTGTCATTGGTTCTGCTTTTACCACTTTTAACCATGATATATAATTCCTCTTCTTTTTTATAAACCTCAAATTATTTAAAGCTAATTTTTGTTTCCTCTAAGTCTCCTCTGACTAAATATCCCAAGTTCCTTCAGTGTCTTCCTGTCCAACGTGGGTTTAAGTTTGTTCAACTTCTCAGTTTCTCTCTTCTAGATACCTATGGTGTCTTTGTGTTCCCTTTTAAACATAAAGTACTAAAAACAGAATGCACCCCTGCAGGTAAGGATTGATGAGACAGTCCTCAAAGGGTGGAAGGAATAGGGGATGGAAGGAAGGATATTCTCACTGGAGAACAGAGTAATAAGCAAAGGAGAAGAAAGCACAATACACATGGCATGCTTATCAACAAATGGGCCTAACTGGTTAAAAGGGAGTCATGGGAAAAAAGATCTTAAAGGGGTTGGATTGTGAAGTCCCTGGAACTATGATACTATGGATTCTATCAATATAAAGGAAAACCAACAAAGTCGTCATTATAGGAGATTTATCACTTGAAAGCCAGCAACCACAGAATTTATGTGAGCTACTCACAAGTAGCAAAAAGTTATAAATATTATAGCCCTTCTTTTGCTTCCCTTAGATGAAAACAATCAATAACCCTACAATAGTCCCAAAGGCGATGCTGAAAACTTGGAGATGATCCACAAACCACACATTCCCTTTGGCTGTTGGCTGCTGCAATCCACTATGGTTAGAAAGGTCAATGACCCAAAGAAGTTACTTTGTTCTATCCTGGGAGTCATAACTCAGTAGCTTCACTTACAGCCTTCCTTTATTCCCAACCCTTTATTTTCTTGCTTTCTGGTCTTTCTTCCATTCACTCAATTTACATAATGCTTAGAATATTGTGGAGTTCATGACCCACCTCTGCTGAGGACTAGGTGTACAACTTTGAACAAATTACTCAGCTTCTTTGTAACTCAGTTTCCTCGCCTATAAAAATGAGAATTTTTATAGGATTTAAAAATTAATTGTGAACATTAAATGAGTTAATGTATCTAAAGTGATTAGAAGAGAACCAGGCAATAATAAGTGTTATTTATGTTAACTGTTGTTATTTTGGGTCATTACTCTTCATAATTCAACAGATACTAGACACTTGGCTAGGCACAGGGGATGCATAGACAAACAGGACAATCCCTCAACGGTCATATTTCTCCTGATTTTGTGGGCAAGGCAATGACTTTGGGAGCATATTCCTGAATAAACTTCATTAGCTACCACTTACTGTCTTTGTAACCTTGGATGAAACACTTAATTCCTCTGAGCCTCTTTCCTTATCTGTAGGATGAAGATTAATAAAATCTACTTCGAAGATCTGTTCTATTAAATAAGACAAAATATACATATTGCCTGGCACAGTGTTGGAACTAAATACACACTCCTTCCCCCATAATCCTGTGGCCATACCTGAGGCTGGAGGACCCAACCCTGAGTTTAGGATCCAGCCATTTCCTCTAAAGTGCCAATCAGGAGTATGGACATATAGCACAACGTCTTCAGGAAGAGCAAAGCGTGGAGGAGTGAGAAAAAACAAGGTGGGGGAGGCAGGGAGACCGCCCCTGGACTACATCTCCCGGGATGCTCAGCAAGAAGGAGGGCCACGCCCCACCCGGCCCCTCCCGACCGGCACAGCAGGCGCTGTCCACCCCGTGGAGCCCAGCGGCGCGCTGAGGCTGGCTACAAGTGCCACGGCTGGTAATCGGGGGACTTTCCCGAGGAGCGGCGCAGGAACGAGCGCGGTGCTCGAGCCGCACGTGGTGGTCAAGGCAGGGGTGAGTGCCGGTGAGCGGGACCGGGAGGAGGCGCTGGGGCGAGGGAGAGACCCCAGGAGCCTGGCGGAGCGGCGGAGTGCGTCCCCACTCCCTGCCCCAGGTGCTTGCCCTGCCTCGGGGTATTTGACGAACGCCGCCCGACTCCGGGTGCCTTGAGGTTCACCCGGAATGGATGAATTGATCTCGCAGGGGGCACCGCTGCCCGGCGCTTGCTGCGCGCCCTCCCCGCACAGCGCGCGCTGGACGGATCCCGAGGTCGCCTCCCCCAGACCAGCCTCACCCGTATTAGTTAGTTCCAATGCAGATATTAAGGCTCTTAGTCAATGGCAGACGGAGGAGGTATAGTGCTGTCCCCTCGCTTTGAAGTGCAATTTCATTAACCTCCCTCTTAACCAGAGAGACGAGAGGCAGGAGACGGAAGGAAAGAGCCTTTAGCTGGTCCCATGGGATTATCCATTCTCTACTGAGGATGGAAGCCCCGGATTATGGAGCTGCAAAGGGAATCGACTGTGTAGCGAGTGTATCTCCGATGGAACGAGCGGAGTCTGTCTTTAAAGAGAGAGAGAAGCAGGCGAAGGGAATTAAGTGGAGATTTCTTTCCCTCTTTGTTATAAATTGGAAGTCCCATAAGGAACCCTGCCGATTTTATCCAGAGTAGTCCAATGTGATGAGTTAATCGTGCCAAAAGTTAATCAGAGCACCTCATGTCTGAGGGAACTGCGAGACGATTTTTCATTTCAGGAATTGATCAAAGCCGTATCACCACTTCCTTCATGGAGGGATCCGGCTGTAGGGATCTGTGTCCACTTGCTAAAGGAAAGTTCTGGTTCAGTTATATGTTTTTTGCACTTGCTTTGTTTTTCTGTTTTAGCTACAGAGAAACTTTGGTAACAGGAGAGAAGTAACAAAACAAACTTTAATGTAGAGCAGAAAACGTGTGGATTCCCTCTCCCATATTTTAAGTGAGTTGCTAGGTAGACCTTAGGTAAGCCTTACTCGTGGGTCTGTGTGGGTTACCAGCTGCTGGAGCTGTGGATTTTGAGCATAATAGGCCCCTGAACCATGGGTTAAATCAACTATTGCTGGGAATTTGGAAGCAGAATAAAAAGGGCCCTTGCTTGAAACTGCTGTACTTGGTGATAGTGAAAAGTGAGTTGTTATTCCTTGGTAGGATGGCAGAGGCAGAGAAAGGCGGGCAGACAGTTTTCTGTTCAACCCAAAGTTCTATCACAGAAAGGTCCCATGCTGCCATGGGGGTAAGGGCATGTCTGGATGCAAAGTTCCAAAGGTAATTTTGGAACTGTGTTAATAGCTTCTCACCTATTTACCTCAACAGAACTGTGACTCTGTGGGTTTATAATTTGTCTTTTACTGTCAGTTTACTTCTTTTATTTTTTTTTAAAAGATTTTATTTATTTAATCGACAGAGAGAGAGACGGCGAGAGAGGGAACACAAGCAGGGGGAGTGGGAGAGGGAGAAGCAGGCTTCCCGCCGAGCAGGGAGCCTGATGCGGGGCTCGATCCCAGGACCCTGGGATCATGACCTGAGCCGAAGGCAGACGCTTAACGACTGAGCCATCCAGGCACCCCCTGTCTGTTCTCCTGGATGGTCAATTTCCCATGCATGTTTGTTAGCCAAGTGGACAGAAGGAGAGGGACTCAGACCCATTCAGACACAATGAGCAAGAGCAGCAGATCTGCACCTAGAGCAGGTGTGTTTGGGGGAGGGGGGAGTGGAGTGGGCTGGCCCATGGTATTTGGCAGGGATCACACAGTAAGGCACATCGTCTACATCCTTCTGGGTCTAGAACAAGCCGGCATCATGTAGCTGCAAGGGCTGAGAATGAAAGTACAATGAACAGGCATGGGGTCTTGTACATACAGGGCTGTGTGACTAAGGTCATTGGATGTAGGTGTCTAGCCATCTTTTACCCACTTCCGAGCTACTCAGTCAAAATGCTGAGCTCTAGTGCCAGTCGAGCCCAGCTGACGGTGACATATTTGTTCATCCCTGGTAATGCTCTAAAGCTAATCTGTATTAGAATCTGTTCTCAACTAAAGATAGTGTAAACATAATTTTTTTTTTTTAAAGATTTTATTTGTTTATTTGACAGAGAGAAACACAGCGAGAGAGGGAACACAAGCAGGGGGAGAGGGAGAGGGAGAAGCAGGCTTCCCGCCGAGCAGGAAGCCCGATGCGGGGCTCGATCCCAGGAACCTGGGACCATGACCTGAGCCGAAGGCAGACGCTTAACGACAGAGCCACCCAGGCGCCCCGAAGATAGTGTAAACATAATTTAACTGAATTGTTGAGAGGTGTGTGCTTCCCCAGGTTTTCCAGAAAATCTCAGCTCTGCTAAAAAAGGTCCCTGCCTTTCTCATTTGTGTCTCTCTACAGGAAACTTGCCTTCTTATTTGAGGGATCCTGTCACAGAAATGTGTGAGTCCTTGGATAAATTTGGCTTGATGACGGCAATGCTTCCTTCAGGGACACTTCTACTTCCTCTGTGCTCCTTTTCTGCCCTGACCTAAGTTCCTCAGTGTCAGTCCCTCTGCTAAGTCAGAGGATTTGCCCATTTCACACTTTCCTGCCACTAGGTCTCCTCTCGTTTCTTGTACCCCTTTTAGGAGGAACTGGGGCTGGAAGTGTAACAACTGTGGCTGAACAGGAGATGGGGACCCCAGGAGCAATACTCCTGGTGGTGCAGCCTTAGGTCCCGTTGGGTTCATACCTGTGTGGTTTTTGGCAGAATTTTCGGAAGCTGATGGGGGATGTCTGACTAGCTCCGATGGAGCTCCACTACCTTGAGAAGAGGAGCAGCCAGGCAGTCCTGTGTGATGCTGTGGACTGGCATTCAGGCAGGCTTCCTGGTGACCAGGCAGATGCGGCAGCCATCAAAGCTGCTCTCTGCTGCCAGAGACACTGTATGTCGATGCCAAGAGCAGCTGAGACGGAAGGGTCTAAACTTAGCCCTTCTCCAGCATCCCCCTCCTCCTCTCTGCAAGACACTGTCATTCAGACAGACTCCTTGCCACCAGGGCCTCTCAACTCAGGGAACAACCAAATACTGGCAGGACGGAAAGTCTGCAACTGCTGCAGCCAGGAATTAGAAACTTCTTTTACCTGTGTGGATGAGAATGTCAACTTAGAGCAAAGGAACCAGTGCTCCCCTCTAGGAAAAGGGAGCAATCATCTGGGAGACCTTGGCTGGGGAAATCCAAATGAGTGGTCTCATGAGGCTGCCATATCCTTGATATCTGAAGATGAAGATGATATAAGTTCGGAAGCCACGTCTTCAGGGAAGTCAGTAGACTATGGGTTCATCAGTGCCATCTTGTTCTTGGTCACTGGCATCTTGCTGGTGATCATCTCCTACATTGTCCCACGGGAAGTGACTGTGGATCCCAACACCGTGGCGGCCCGGGAGATGGAACGCTTGGAGAGGGAGAGCGCAAGGTTGGGGGCTCACCTGGACCGCTGTGTGATTGCAGGACTCTGCCTGCTCACACTTGGGGGGGTCGTTTTGTCCTGTTTGCTAATGATGTCTATGTGGAAAGGGGAGCTATATCGTCGCAACAGGTTTGCCTCTTCCAAAGAGTCTGCAAAACTCTATGGTTCTTTCAACTTCAGGATGAAGACCTGTACTAATGAAAATACCCTGGAACTGTCCTTGGTAGAGGAAGATGCTCTTGATGGACAGAGTTAATTCTGGTTGTGAGCCTACTGAGAGTCTGCATTAGCATTTTATATGAAAACAAACAAACAACCCACATTTCTTAAAATTAACAGTGCAGTTTATTTGCTTGGCAAGAAAGGCTTATTTCCCAAACCAACAGCCAGTGAGTGTTTTTATTCTAGATGTATTTTTTATTTAGAAGAAAAGCTATGTAAGATGCATTAAGAAATTACAACCAGCTACATCTGTCCTTCTAAAGAACTGAGATTAATTCATCTATAATGGCCATCAGCTTCTACTTCACTTCTATAGCAAAATATTTCTAACAACCAATGTACAAATGATTTCTTTTACATGGTATGGGGAATTATTCTTTGGACATTAGTAGGTCCTACACACAGTAGGATCAATTAGGTACATATCTTGTGAAAAAGAACTTAAGCACTAATCACATATTAAAGCTTACATTTAATTCTCAAAGGTGCTTATCCATTCTCTTGCTAAATTTTTTCTTCTTCTGATTTGGCTGAACACTAAAATACAGGGTTTTGAATTTGAATATTTTGAAGCTTGAGGATGTTGATTATTTTAAAAAATGCAAAAACACATATGTTATATTTAAAATTATTCCTGTGCTCAGAAGTGGTAACTAAGTCATTAGAATAAACTTTCTAGTAAAAGAAAAATAATATAAATCATTATAAGACCAATCTGAATTTAACCCAGAATGGTAGTGCCAGATATTAGCCAGTGTTGCATGCCCATTCTCTAGATGAAGTAAAATTAGTTGCTTATATAAATTTCATTTTCCATTTGTGCTTTAGCCATCAGACTGGCTACCTAGGCTCTAGAAGTCTTTCCTGGTTCTCACACCAGAGAGGCAAAGCATAAGACATTTTTAATATGTTTCCAGACATATAAACCTCTAGGCAGGTCTAAGTCATGACTGGCTCAGACACACACCCAGGTGATGTTTTGTTGTTTGGAGAAATACAATTGCAATAGAATTGCAGCTAGACTCTTAGAGACTATGCCTAGAAGTTGGTTTCACTTCTCTAGGCCAAGCAACAAGCCATTGCCCCAGGATGGCAGCAGTCCTTAAGCCCATAGCCAAAAAATTAGAAGAGTGACAGAGAGAAAGAGTAAACGCAGTGATTCAGTGGGAACTGTGTCCTCACCAAAACTTAACTTCCCCTAACAGTCGTCTAAGTATCATTCTTTTTTTAAAAAAATTCTTAAAAATTTTAAAAGGTTTTATTTATTTATTGGGAGGGGGGGCTCCATCCCAGGACCTTGAGATCATGACCTGAGCCGAAGGCAAATGCTTAACCAACTGAGCCACCCAGGCATCCCATAAGTATCATTCTGAGTTCCTCATCCATGCCCTCAGTAACTGTGAAATCTTGCCTCATGACATCCAAACTTGCTTGATGAGAGGCATAATGAGCAAAGTGGTCACAGCTTTGCAAAACACAAACCCAGAGTCCATACTAACACCCTGTCTCTGTACGGTTATGGTTCAGAAAGGGGTAGGAAATGCAGCCTCAGAAATAGCTTGCATTTTGCAATTAATCTTTGAGGTATTTCCATCCTCCCATGGTAAGAGTTGTTTTAACTTCCATCAGTGGGGTCTTTCTTAAAAGAGGACTGGAACTTGGAATTTGGGGTGGAAGGGCAGAGATGGGGAAGTGAGAACAAATTTCTTTATAGATTCTAAAGCCTAATTCCAATGCCTAAAGTTTTTATAGTTTTTGAGGATTGTGGAAAACGTGGATGACTTTGGCTGGCAGAGTGTGTGGGTGAGGATATTTATGTGAATGAGTTCTTGTGGCTGTCAGAGTTTCATCTGATGAGTTAGGTACACTGTGTTACTAAGGGTTAAGATGAAATGCAAAAAGGTAGGATCAGAGGATAGTAAAAATAGAGAGGGCAGGCATATGAAAGAGTTATTAGGTAAAAATGAGAAATTATATGGACATCAGAGGAAGCTAGATATAGCTCAATTTGGAAATAATTGGGAGAATATAAAGATGATTTTTGTTATCTGTTGCTAGTTCTTTTCGCTTTTTGAACAAAGTTTTTGTTTTACTGTGACTCTCCTGTCATGGTTTGTGTTGAAGCTGACTTACCAGCAGTATAAATTTCATTTTCTGAAGGTTTATGAATTGTCAGATTCTAGCCTCCTTAGGGACCCACTTTACATGAAGTTGAGGCAGTAAGTTAATGATATCCTTGGCTGGGCGAGTAGGTCTGAGCTGTGTGTCTTTTTTTTTTTTTTTTTTTTTTAAGATTTTATTCACTTGACAGAGGGAGAGAGAGAGAGCACAAGCAGGGGGAGTAGCAGGCAGAGGGAGAGGGAGAAGCAGGCTCCCTGCAGAGCTGGGGAGCCTGATGTGGGACTCGATCCCAGGACCCCGGGATCATGACCTGAGCCGAAGGCAGTCGCCTAACCAACTGAGCCACCCAAGCGCCCGAGTTGTGTGTCTTTTTAAAAAATACATTAAAAAAAAAAAAATTCACGCTTGTTCTTAGAAGCTAAGTGGGATCAGCTGAGTTTTGTTTTATTTATTGGTGAAACATGACTAATTAGCTAAATTGCAGACTAAACTAAATTAATGTGCAGCCCGATTTTCGGTTCATGAAGGAAGACAAATTTGAGAATCAAGTGTTAGGAAGTTTTTCAATTCTGTAAAACTGGATAAAGGAGAAAAAAACCAAAGCTTTTCATTGGGAAACATTTAATGAATCTTACAGCACTACCAAATTACATATAGTTCTGATGTGATCTAAAGGATCTCTCTCTCTCTCTCTCTCTCTATATATATATATATACACACACACACACACATAGATACATAGATAGGGATACATATATAGATATCCCATTATATCTATATATGTATCTGTATATCTATCTATATATATACATATAGATATAGATAGGGATGCCAGATAGGGATACATATATATCCTATCCATTATATCTATCTATGTATCCCAATTAAGAAAAGATATGCATGAGGAAAGACCTAACAAGTCAAAATATATTTCTTCCTTAAAATTTTAGAATTGAAATATCGTAATTAATGCTTACTTATTTAAATCTGTTCATATACAGGACACATCTATTCATATATAGGACACATCTCTTCTAAGGTTCTACTCATGTGGTGGCAGACCATTACTCCAAGAAGAACCAATTCAGAAAATCATCTGGGTGTCTCCTGTAGGGCTGTGTTGACCCAGTTCAGCTAACTGCCTTAATCAGCTTTCTTCCAGTATTCAGGTGTGTAGCTCTAGTCCATCCTATCAGTGCCTGAATTCAAGATGAGGATTACTTGAATTTAAAGTCACGGCAACAAAAAACCCTGAACTTTAGACTCTATTGTTTCCAACCTGATAAAGAGGTTTTTGTCTCTAAATGTCTTTATTTAGAAGTACTTAGGCAAGATCAGGTGATAAATGTTATAGACATTGAACCGACGATAGCTGTGGTGTTGCTGGTCTTGGATCCTTCATGGAGATTATGACCTTACATCTATCTCTTGAACATGGTGCTGGTTGTCGTTTATGAGAGTTTTTATTGCTAGACCTGGAACAACAACTTTTTTCAGAGGTCCATGTTAATTAACTTTTTATCAGGTTTCAAAAAACTAAACTGAGTCACTTTCCTAATCTTAAAAGAAAGTAGCTCATTGTTCAGCAGTGTGGTCCAGAGGGGTGAGTACCAGAAAGAAAGCTGACTTTCTCCATTACTACTGGGATCTACGTGCTGTTTATGGACAGTTTAATCCTCCTAATGATTTCAATAAACTGTTCCTTCTTAGAGCACCTTAAACTGTTTGTGATAGAGCTGTGCAAAGCTGAGGGTCCTTTCTAGCCATTTAGAGCTCCTGAAGCAGACCACCTACTGACTCCCTCGTAGGAAGAATGTCTTTTCTCTAGGCTCCCCATTTAATAACTGATTTATAGTTTAGAGGAGTACAGGACTGCTTGGAACCATGGAATTCTTGGTGGCTGTGGTGCTTTTATCCATATGACTACTATGCCCCTTGGTTCTATGCTTACTAGAGACTTGCCTGATATCAGAATCACATGCTTTGCTGTCTGCTTAATAATATATCTGAGTCCATCCCTCTCATAGTTACTTGTTTCGGGGACGCAATTGGACCAATGCTGGCACATGTCCTTTGGGGTGCAAATGTAGACAAAGAGACTGCCCTACTAATTGTGCCTTCCCTTTGCCCCCCAGTGTAAGGATAGTGATCGAGTGAGCACTATGCCAGTTGAATATCAGGAATTAGGGTCTGAACCCAAGTGGCTCTACTTTTTGTTACTTCTTTGTGACTGGCAGAAATTCTAGGCAAGAGCATTTGAACATTTCAGCCTTCATCTTTAATATGTGCAATGACAGGCATATGCGAAAACCTTACCCGGATTAATCATCTAAAGTTAAAGAAAAAAATGTTCTATATATTTATTAGGAGCAGGTTTTTCAATCTGAAGGTCAGATTCCATTGCAGCAATTACTGCTACCACAAAAATGTGGTCTGACAAAAGAGATTCACAACCTTCACCAGTGGTTCACCTATTCAGCAAGATTTAATACCACCAGCTAGGTTCCACTGTGACAAAGGAATAAGACAGATCCTTATAGTTCTCTGTAATGGGATTTGACCTTTCCCAGAATTGGGCATAAAGACTGATTTCAATGAAAAGAATTATAATGAACTCTCACTGGCTTTTCCCAGTATAAAGGGTTCATAAGAAAGAGAATTAACATGTCATTATCTTTCAGCTGATTTTCAGCTATATCATTTTATGGTTCATAGTATTCTAGAATATTCTCTCCTTCCAACTTTTATGGGCAGAAGCCTTGGGAAATAATTTGCCTGATTTGGGCACTGACACTGTAAAAAGTAAGATGTTATTTTAAATATGTAAAATTGATTTCAAACATCTGTGGCTTATACTTAAGAGTATACCTGTGGTTTACATTTGTTAGTGTGTAAGTTTATGTCCACTCAAGTCTGTGTATGTATTAGGAGAATGTTTTATAATTATAGAACTGTAGTATCCAAAGCTATTGTTAGAATAATTTTTCTTATAGGAAATTTGGCATGCCTTAATGTTGACTTTAAGGACAAGAGAAGTGTTTCACAGGTCACGAATGAAGAATTTAGAATCAACCTCAGAATGAGATGCCATAATTACATAGGTCTCTTTTGGCTGTTCAGCATCTCACAGATGTTTGATTTATTTTTTTAACCACGCAATTTCAGGCACATAAGAGTGTGGCCTATTTAGAAATTATTTTACCATGAATTATTATTTTATTTCAAGGAAATATGGGCAGCAGACAGGACAGTATTTTCCTTTGCTCCAAGTTTTAGTAATTCTCCTGTGTTTCGGGAAGAAACAGCCTTATTTTCCCACTGCCATCTTCATGCTTCCTAGCCAAAGCATGTTATACATGAACACGAACAAATGTTATACAAGAAAGCAAAGATGGATTATTACTATATAGTATATTGAGAGTTTCTATTTTGCGGTTCTCATCGTGCTTTTTATTTTTCTTGCCAAATAAGAAAAATAATTTGATGTTGATTATGTGTTTTAATATGCAAAAAAGGGCAGTTATTAAGGTTATGGGCTTTTTCTTAGGGCATGTGATGTCTTATATGTTAATAGCAAGTGTGTCATATCATTTTAAAATAAAACTATTTATTAAGATGTTTCATTGTGTTTGTTTTTGTTTATTTAAATCTGAATCTGTGATGTTGATTTGGTCTTTTAAAATTATATTTGAAATTATTTGTCCACAAAAATTAAAAGTAATATTTACCCTGATTCAAATATAATATTCTTCTTGCTACCATATCATTGAGCAATGTAAACCATACCTTATTATTTTACTTTCTATGAAAAAGTCAAAGCTATTTAGATTTACTCAGTATTGAACCTAGAGTGTGAATTGCATGATGTGGAAAAAAATACATGAATTGGTATTTATTGGTATTTTAAAAAGTACTTATCTAAATATCTAGAAAGCTTTTAGATGAGAAAAAAATATCAAATTAACTTATGTTCCTGCTCTTAAACTTCTCTTGATCTATTTTTGATCTCTATTTTCATTTGAAGGATGCATAATAATTTATATTAAGTGAAATTTTATCCTTATTATGGTTGAGAACTATAAAGGGACAATCTGAAGTGAGGCCCCATATATTGCTATCTATCTATCTATCTATCTATCTATCTATCTATCTATATCTATATATCTATTATACAGTTTTTGCTCAAAGACCTTTTTTTTGGTTAACCACCTCTGATCATTTAGAATGAACTACATAAAGCTGCTACAATTCCATAGTCTCTTGCTACATGACTCTTACAGGTCAGCAGGGAGGCTGTTAGAGACCCAGTCTGATGTAGCTACCTTTTCAATTGTTGCTTATTGTCAAGCTGGAAGGAAAAAGAGAGTCTGAAAAGTCTGGAACAGGCATTGCACGTCCTGGCAACTTGGTAGCCAGGACTGGTTCCATAGTTCCATTCAAGCCAGGAAATGCAGTTCCATCATGTGACCGGCAATGGGGAGAGTTAGGTCTAGAGCGTTTGACAGATGAGACTAATAACCACCACAATTTCTAACGTCTTTGTGTTGTTAAAGTACATTGTATCAATGAATATAAAAATTCCTACATTCTCTGATGACCACTTGATCATTTATTTTTAATATTTTTATACTGAGGGCAAAAATAATTATACTAAAAACTCCCAGAAACACACAATTTAGTAGTGCTTTTTATTTATTTATTTTTTAAAGATTTTATTTATTTATTTGACAGAGAGAGAGACAGCGAGAGAGAGAACACAAGCAGGAGGAGTGGGAGAGGGGGAAGCAGGCTTCCCGCAGAGCAGGGAGCCCGATGTGGGGCTCGATCCCAGGACCCCTGGATCACACCTGAGCTGAAGGCAGACGCTCAACAACTGAACCACCCAGGTGCCCCCAGTAGTGCTTTTTAGAGAGGAAAATGATCACAATTTACCTTAAAATTACCCATATGATTTTGCTCTATTATTTTATCATAAAAATTAAGAGATTAAAATATCAATCCCAATGCTTTCAGCTCTTGAGCAAGAGGAAGCACTTTCTTAAGTCCTTACTATATGTTATGGAATTTATACCTTACTCACTAAATTCTCACAACATTCCTGCAAGAAAGTATTATCATCTGCATTTTAAAAATAAAAAAACTGGGCGCCTGGGTGGCTCAGTTGGTTAAGTGACTGCCTTTGGCTCAGGTCATGATCCTGGAGTACCAGGATCTAGTCCTGCATTGGGCTCCTTGCTCAGCGGGGAGTCTGCTTCTCCCTCTGACCCTCCCCCCTCTCATGTGCTCTCTCTCTCTCATTCTCTCTCTCTCAAATAAATAAATAAAATCTTAAAGAAAAATAAATAAAAATTAAAAAACTGAAGCTCAAGAATTTTTGACTAGCCAAAGTTACACAACTAGTAGTAGAGAAAAGATCAAAACCTAGGACAACTTCACTAAAAAGTCATTATTTATTCCAGATTAGATGGAATATTACCCTTCTTGTAAAAAAAAATCTATTTACATTAGCTATTTCATTTTGTATTCATCATTTTATAAACTAAAGTAATAGTCATGGAATTTGAAAAATAAGAAACTTTATAAGGTGTTGATACCAATATTTTGCTTTTAGATAACATAGCCATTTCTCAAAATATAAAACAAAATTAAACCTATCAAAACTCACCACCATCCTAGTCATTGCCCCCACTGAGGTTCAGATAAGTTTATGCTGACACTTTCCTTGGAGCTGGAAAGAAAATGTAGTTATTCTTCCTATGTGCATAGCAGTTCTCATAGGATTTATGTACTCTTCTGTAAGGAACTCAGTGATGGAAAGAGAGTTATATTTGAGTGCTTCCTATATGTCAGACATTCTACTGAGTGTCTTGCTTAATCTTCATCACAAATGGTATAATAAGGACTGCCTAATCAGGGAAACAAATCACTTGAAGTTTGAATGCCGGTTCCTCTCCTCTTGTCAAGTCATCTGAGACATAGTTTCTTCATTTATAAAATAGGGACAATACCGTTTGCTGTGCAGGACTCTAATGAAACTTAAATATGATAAATAAGACGAAGCCTGGGAGGGAATACTATCTGGTGAACTGCATCATCAGATCCACCATTATCTGAAGTGGGCTGCTTTGTTACAGCAGAACCTGGGTTTTTGGGAGCTATGTTCATGGGAGCTATGTTCATGTCAATTAAGTACTGGCTGACAAACAACTGACTAGGGCCATCATCATGATAAAAAATAATCTTCTCCTTCATCTTCTCTTTCACGTTCACTTCCTCCTCCTTTTTCTTCTCTCCTCCTTCCCTTCTTTCTCTTCTCCCCTCCTTCATCATTATCAAGCATCTATGTGGAAACTATACGTTTGGAGGTCTCTTATTTCTACCAGCAAGAAAGAAATTATATTTCCCTTCATGAGACAGAAAATCAATCTGAAAACTGTCTTGCTTAATTATAAGGTATGATGTGCTAATATCTTGTACCATAATCCTCCAGACCTTGAATAGCCATAGCTCCAATCATTAGCTCCAAGGTTATATGGCAGAAAACTCTGTCTTTCGACTAGAAAAGTTTTGCCATAGAAAAGTCCAACAAAATCCTTTTATTTGGTTGAAAAAAAATTTTAAACATTTTTAGTGTTAAAACTTAAAAGATCCTATTCAGTGAGCAGTCTGGCAAAAGGCTGTTCTTCACTGCCATTTATCCAGACCAGAGAGTTTGTGTGCTTATGTTGAATTTATCTTTGAATTTTAATTTTATTTATGTTGAATTTATCTTTGAATTTTATCTGTGAAAGTTGCATACTTTTATTTACTTCCTTCCATATTCTTCCTTCCTGTCCATATTTTGCCAAAGTAGCAAAATTAACTACTCTGGAATACAGATGACATGAAGAACAATTGCTAAAAATTGAACTCCTTTTGCCTGGATACTTAAATGGCATAGTCGGCACTGCCCCCTGCTGCTGAGTGGATCCGGGGCAGGGAAACCTGGGGCACCAGAGAAGGAAGAGGGCAAAGCCAGCACCTGCATTAAATCATACCTTAAACAAGTGATAAGCTCAGGGAGGAATTCTCGAGTTGCAATCAAAATTAAAGAGGATTGGGAGAGACTGATGCTAGATCCTAAACAGTAATAGATGAAACTGAGAGACACTCTGAGACAGAAAGTTTCATTAACGGCACAGCTTTATGCTGCCAAAGATCATATTAAGGGCACAGGTATTTTGGATAATCGCAAAAGATCCATCACTGAGTTGAGAAAGAGAAGCCAGAGGTCAAGAAGCAAAGAAACAATGCAGGGTGGATGCTGGAAAATTTTGACTATGTTATTGGCACATGAAACTGATGGAAGACACACAGAAGCCTAAGTTTCTGAAGGAATTTCATTGCCAAAGAAGCCCTTGACTATGTGATCCTTAAAAAACAACACTTGGGCCCCCAAACTTATACTAGTAGGAAGGACACCTGAAAAATGTGTACAAGCCTCAAGAAGGACATACTCTGAAGATCCATTTTGAATATGGCCATGGAGAATAAAAGACAAAGAAGAAACTTCTGGAGGCTTGAAGAGGGGCCTTGGGGAGCAGTGGACAAGTGTCTTCCAGAAAGCAGAACAGGGTATTGTTCAAGGAATGCACCCCAGCATGGAGGACTGCATAATGCCTGCCTGACAGTTTCATAATTTCTATGAATCAATGATGTGTTGCAGTTATGATGTCCCTGTTCCATCATTCTTTAGTGTATAAGAGGTATAATTTGTTTTTTTAGTTTATAGTTTTCCAGATCCCAAGGAGAGACATCCATACCTTATGAAGAAGAGCATGCACATCCTGGAGGTCTTGGATGTGGAGCTGGAGACAACATTGGGATGAATCTTTGAGTCATCCCCCTTGGGAGTTTAGTGTCCTGCGTGTAAGGAGAAGGGACAGATCATGGCAGATCCACCAATGACTATGCCTGCCCTATTTCCTTTGTGTACAGTTAATGCTAGAGAGCAATGACCCAACCAGGGACTACACAATTCCCCGTTCCCTTTTCACTTAGGTGGGGCCAAATGACTAATTTGGAATGTAAGCAAAGTGATGTGTGTCACTTCCTGGCTGAAGTAGTTAAGAAAGTTGCATACCTTTATTTCCTTCCTTCCTCAGAGCTGACTTTGGGCCTTACAGAGAAAAAGCCTTTTAAGCCCAAATGGAGGGAGATAAAGGTCTGTGCATATGGGCTATAATGAACAATAAACTGACCTTGAGGGAAGAGCCAAGCACTTCACTTTAAAATATAAGATGTTCATCATAATTTGGGGGAAAACCTCCAGTTCCAGTCTCTTTCTCTCCTTTGCAATGACAAATTTGTTTAATTCTCAATCAAAACACCTAGTTATTTGTTATGGTAGAGAATCATTAGTATATCATATTAACAAGTGATTTACTAAATTTACTATATTGATGTCTAAAGCAGTTAATGATGAAAACTATACCGAGTGCTTATGTGTCAGGCCCCAGTTTTCACATTTGCTCATTTAATTCCCACAACAATCCTATGAGGTAGGTACTCTGATTACCATAATGTCATTCATGAACAAAGTTAGATTTACCATTGAAATTATTAGCTTGCCCAAAATATTAGCTTTGACACATAGTTCATAAGTGACAGTGTTGGGATTCAAATCCAGAGTTTGACTGGTTAATACCCGTGCTTAAGTTTAAAGCTAGTCAGTGGTGGAGCTGACTTCCCATCCAGGTCTGGTACAAAAATCCATGCTCTTCCTATCTATAATAGGCTGTCATTCACCTGAACTGCCTGTCCTTCCCTCTGCCAAGGCCAAGCTCATTGATGATTACTTACATCATCATTGATCTCCCCCTTCTTTAAATGACCATAGCACTTAGTATCTGTATTCTAAAATTCGCTCAGTGTAGGATGCCTTGTATTGATCACTAATTGTTTCATGCATTAGCCTTCTCTTTCCAATTAGACTTTAAACTCTGGGAGGGCAAGGAAGGACCCTCTCTTACCTCTGTAGTACCCAGATCAATACTAACTCGTACCAACCACTTGATTGCTCATGACTTGCCAAAATAGGAACATGATGAATTCTCTCATTATGCCAAAAAGGAGCAGTCTGGCCCCAATACTAAAGTAGCCTCTTATCCTGGTTTCCAGGATAAGAGAAGAACCCAAAAAAGGAAAAACCCTTTAGAGGAGAGCCACGAAGTGGATTAAAGTTAGAAACCACGACACAAGGGAAAATGTAAGAGAACAATGACTTCTACTTGCAGAACCAAAGGCTAAGGCATGCCTCAGTAAAAATTCACTAGTTTTTAATAGTTGATATGCAGAAACATTCACATTCACCAGGAATCAAAACATTTAAATTAAGATATTAAACTGATATAATTTTTATTCTATCAAATTGGGAACATTTTTTCCTTTTTAAAAAGCAATGCTTAATGTTGCCCTGAAATATGCTATCTCATACATAGCTTCACAGGGGCATCAATACATTTCTTTCTGGAATACAAATTAATAGTATGTACCTAGAACCTTCAAAATATCCTTTTTGCCAGTATCCCACTTCAAGAAAACTTAGAATAGAAATGTTCAAGGAGGGGCACCTGGTTGGCTCAGTTGATTAAGTGTCTGCCTTCTGCTCAGGTCATGATCTCGGGGTCCTGGACGAAGCCCCATGTCTCGTTCCCTGCTCAGCAGAGAGTCTGCTTCCCCCTCTTCTTCTGTCCACTTCCCCCCACCAACCCCCCCCCCCACATGCACTCACTCTCTCAAATAAATAAAATCTTTTAAAAAAGAAGAAATGTTCAAGAAGATGGATAAAAGTTTATTTACAAAAATATTCATAGTGCATTAGCTAAACAGTGAAATACTGAAAACAATCTCATAGCTCAACAATAGATGGATTGCTGAGATGAGGTAAGCCCATAAGATGGATTGCTGTAAAACCACTAGACATAATTTTGGAAGATTTTTAAGGATATGGAGAAGTGCTCAAAAGTAACATTAAGTGAAGAAGTTCATGATACAGAGCCTTTTCTCAAATATAGCATCATCCCAATTATGTGCTATATATGTGATTTATATGTACATAAGACAAGAAGGAACATTAAAATGTAAATAGCTATCTCTCAAGTAAGGTTTTTAGTAATTTGTTTCTTTTGTTGTGTTTTCTGAATTTTTCCTTTTTATTTCTAAATGTGCTTTTAATTCTTAACAAGCATTTTTTTTATAATACTTACTATATGCCAATATTTATTCAAGAGATTTACAACTATTGAATCCCTTGATTTAATCCTCAAAAGGACCCTATAAGGTAGGTACCATTGTTACCTCAAAGTTATTGATTATGAAGTTGAGGCACAGAGAGGTTTAAAATTTCCCCAAGGTCACACAGCTAGTAAGTTGTGGAAACAGGATTTGAGTCCATGCACCTAACTATGATTTTGAAAAAGTTTTGAAACCAGAAAACAAAATAAAATAATTTTTCATTGGAGAAAATAACAAATTATGAATTAATTACCTTGACTTCCCTGGGCTAATATAAGAAGATAAGAAAGCAACATGAGGAAGTCAGTTATCCATCAGGAAGACTATTTTGATATCCAGGATTATTACATTGGAATGACTTATAAGACAAAATGTGAGAACTTCTTAGTAGGGCCATAAAAATGGGATTGGTGGTCATCCAGTACAGGTAAGATCTTGCTGAGAGTAGGAAGGTGTCTCTCAAGGTCCCTGCCAGGCCTATGATGAAGTGATTCATGAAATAATTAACCAGGGTGACCCAGTTTGTTCCCTAATTACATTTATATTCTCATCCTTCAAAGGAGCCACATAGACAAGACTCTCCTTTCTGTAAGCATAATAATTTAATATTTCTGTCTACAGCTTAGAATAATAAACATAATCTACACACCTTCGAAGAAGAGAGAGAGGGAATTGTTATCTTTCTCCTCAGACTTGAATAAGTCGACTGAAGAAAATATAGTAGAAAGAACTTGTCAGCATATTATCAGGTAAGTATAGGAATTACACCATATAAATAGCTACCATGAATAATTTATTTGGTAGCTAGATGGCATTATTTCTGCTGAACTGTACTTCATCAGTTTTCCTTCCTTTTATGAGGTTTTTATGAGTTTAGGTTTTATGTCAGAATATACATCAAGAAGTTGGTTTTATTATTGACTTCTATCCAATTATGGTAAGAAAACAGTTCAGTAGAAAAGTTACTTATTTTCTCACTATGCTAAGCCATACTGGTTTTTAAAAAAGGAATTTTTCCATTTTATAACAGTGGGCCCACTTTGTAGCTTTTTACTCACAGATTGAACTTCCTCCTCCAAGGGGAGAATGGGTGGAAAGTAAAACTACTCTATATAATAAACAATGAGGAGCTTGTAAGTTGGGCCTAACCATCTAGGGAGAAAAGAGAAGGCCTGAGGGAGAGGGCCCAAGAAAGTCAGAGGCTTCAAAGGGGTTAAAAGTCTACCTGTTGACAAATTCCTGATTGCAAAGATGGCTGAAGGATTTTAAAGATCAGTGACGTTACAAATTTAATATTAAGATGTTCCCTGTTCCTAATTATTCTGTACCTCTCTTTCAAGGTCTTCAAACCTTTAATACAAGTCAGCCATATATAACAACTTCATATTTGTGGAGCTGTGTAGAATTTAAGGATGGGGCACAGAAGAGAAGGGCAGTCCCCTTGGCATTACCCCTCTGCTGCAGCCCATACACTGCAGGTACCAGTAGCTGTGATGGATGGTTGTTCCAGAATTCCATGATCTTAGGGAAGCAAATGAAAGTTTGAACCAGACCTAACGGCAGCAGGTAGTTGCTGGGAGTACCAAAAAAACAGGCTGTGTACTGACTCACCTATAATTTCTCCCAAACATACTAAGAAGGTGGTCCTTGTAAAGAGTTGTGATGTGGGCAGGGGAAGGAAGTGGGGGTAGATGAAGGCTGAAAGCTGTGAACACTTGTGTTATAGGAATAAATAGTGGAAATTGGAGTAGAAGACAACTAATGTCATGGTTATATAATTGAACTAGATTCTACAGATAATGGAGGAACTATGGACATTTTCTGTCAAAAATGGCATTATCAGAATTCATCTTTAGAAAGAAAACTCAGGTGATGGAGTAGAGGACAGGTGGGAAGCAATAAGAAGGAGCCAAGGAGAAATGATGAAACTAGAAAAGTGAAGAAACTGAGAGGAGGGAATAACTTAGGGGTTTCAAAGATCAAACAGATAAAATTGATGATTAATTTGAATGGGGTGGAGGCAGCGAGAGAAACTGCTTAGATAATTTGACAGTAACCAAGGTATGGAAAGCATAGGAAGAAGTACTAGGTTTGGTGGGAAAGGTATGTTGAGTTTGGAGTATTTGGGGCACATCCAAGTGCAGATGGATAATGATCAGTGGAAATATGGGTCTGGAGTACTGAAATGAGGTTGGGCTTATTTTACGATATGAAGCTATGTCAAACCAAAATTGGGACTCAGGGTCTTTCTAATTTTTAATGGTCAGTGAATTTATTTTCATGAAAAACTTTACAAACATAAGAATGTGCAAGTATATTATTAGATTTTAATTAATCATCTATAGGTAAAAGAATAATGGCACTTCAAATCAAAATGTCCATGGAAAATCTAGGATATATGGTAAGCATAATTGTAGCTCATTTATTTCAAAGATGAATTAATGATGCTAAACCAAAAGTTAACAATAAAAAGATTAATTCAAAATCAATCAGAAGGAAGAAAAGAGAATATAAACTAGATATGTGATTTAGTCAATAATCCACAATAAGTTTGTTAACCTTGAGGTTTCTATTAAACAAAATAAAAAGAGAGTGAAGAATTTTGGATCATTATTATGAAGTACTTGATAAAAAGAAAGTCTAGGTATTAATTTATAGAAGGAAACACACCCTGGCACAAAATTCTGAGAGGAATATATCATGTAGATCTTTACATAAAGGACAGTGAATAACACAATGGAAAATGGTTTTACTGAAGTTACAGAAATGTTCTTCAAATGGATGCTTCCAATATATTAATATTAGTATATTACTATATTATATTACACATATTGTTATATATATTATTATATATTATTATAATGTGTCATATTAATATTATATAAATATATGTTACAGAAATGTAATTAATATATCATATATAATTATATAAATAATATATATATTATACCCAATATATTAAAAGCCAGGACATATTATTAAGTCCTAAGGGAAGATACTTTTTCAGAAAACTATGACGATATAGCCTAGCTTCCCGTCTGACGATAATTAAGGAATGGAGCCAGGATTCTCTTGAGGACTGGATAGTTAACATGCTTCTCTGACTGGCTTTCAAATATTGGATTTTTCTAGCAAAGCTTCTAACAAGATTGCTCAATCTCTGGTCTTTTGTTCTTGAATACTCTGATGGGTGCCCACATTGTTGAGATTCTGTTTGTGTATAAGAGTAAATTTCAAGTCCTTCAGGTGTCAGACTTATAGGGGAGGAGTTGAGATTCTGTTGTGAAAATTTCAGAGGGTCCTTTTTATGTTGGCCCATATGGAAGTTCTTATCCTATCTCCATGAATGGGAGCCACTAGAGAACTTGCAAAAGTCCCTCTAACTTGGAAAAATTGTTTTGAATTTGTCCAATCAGAGAATTTTCATACCATAAGGGGTGGAGAATATAATTTGGTTTGAAAACTTTGAAGATTTATGTTGATAATATATTACCTTGGCTTAAAAATAAGCTCTTCATTGCCTATATAGACAACATCCTGATGAGTCTAACAAGATCCACATGAAATAACCGGATAAATAATACTAACAACCACAACAACAACTGGGCACCTTCAAATATTATCTCTTTTAAAATTCTGCTGTATAAGAATACAAAAATATGAATTCAAAGGGATACATGCACCCTGATGTTTATAGGAGCATTATCTACAATAGTCAAGTTATGGAAACAGCTCAAGTGTCCATCGATTGATGAATTGATAAAGAAGATGTGGTATTTATATACAATGGAATATTATTCTGCCATAAAAAGGATGAAATCTTGTCATGTTCAATGACATGGATGGAGCTAGAGAGCATTATGCCAAGTGAAATAAGTCAATCAGAGAAAGACAAATACCATATTATTTCATTCATATGTAGAATTTAAGAAACAAAACAAAAGAGGAAAAGGAAAAAAAGAGAGAGAGAGAGACAAACCAAGACACTCAACTATAGAGAACAAACTGATGGCTACCAGAAGGGAGGTGGGTGGAGGGATGGGTGAAATAGGTGATGCGGACTAAGGAGTACACTTCTGATGAGCCCCGGGCGATGTATGGAAGTGTTGAATCATTATATTGTACACTCGAAACTAATATTACACTGTATGTTAACTAACTGGAATTTAAATAAAAACTTTAAAAATTTTTTTAAAAATAAAATTCTGGTGGATAAGGTCATTTAGTGTTGCCTACTTAAATATTAGGGAATGCCAATAAATGCAAATATTTTCATTGTTAATGAGATTATATTAGATTATGTTAATTCTACTGAAAACACTGCCAATGTGCTTGTTCCTTTTCCTAATGTTCTGATATGGAAACTGCCCCATAGGGTTAAGAGTAACAGGATATTTAAAGTTTCTTTTTCAGAGACCTGCTTCTCCCTAATTAGCTATTGTTTCTCTTCAGACCCCACTAACACATCCACCAGCTGTCTCCTCAGAGGCCTGGGCTGACACAGATGAAGGTCACTGATATGGTTCTAGACTACGAACAAGCAAAACCCTACATTCCTTATCCAAGATAATGAGCCCAAGACCACATCCAGTTTATACTGGCTCTCAGATCATGTGGATAGCCCCTCTCCTTGTCCTATTAATGACCTTTTGACATCAGGGGTTGAATTTTGCCTCATTTTAATGTTAAGACTCCACCCCAAAGAAAACATGGAATGTATGTTGCATATGTTTCCTCAATGCACATGCCCCATCTTTCCTCATGAATAGTCATGTTTCCCCACCCTTTTCATCAATATGTATGTAATCCCAATCCCCATGATTATAAAAACTTGTTCTAATCTCATCTGGGTGAGACAGATGTAAGCCTGCCTGCTATCTCCTTGTTTGGATGCCTCTCGATTAAACCTTTTCCTTGCTACATACTTGATGTCTCAATGATTGGCTTTGCTGAGTGTTGGGCATACAAATTTGGGTTCAGTTACAATATGGGACAAACAGGCTAGTTCTTACAAACTCTTGCAAAATAAACTCTATAGAGAAAAATCCTCCCCCAAAAGAAAATTTGGTAAGAATGTTAGGAGAGCTTTAGAGGAGGATATCCCATTCCAATTATTGTATGTCAAATGTCAAAACTTGGGACAGAAATATAGAAGGTCAATATATTTAAAAGCTTTACCTCTAGGGATATGAAGTATTCAGTAAATCATGTGCTTCTCTTAGTGATAAAAGATTACCATTTATAAGAATAAGTGAGTTTGAAAAGGTATTTTCTGTTTTGATGCAAGATAAGGTATTTTCTATGAAGAAATGGCTTACATGGAAACTATATTTTCCAGTTCAGGTTTTCTATGAATGACGTTTCACAGTGGAACCATGGCAGAGCCACTGCTAATCATGGTACTCAAATCCTGTTTGAGATGTACTGTAGATGGATTCTAGTGATGCTCAGAAGGCTGTCAAATTGAAGTGCAACATCTTGAGGCATTCTCTACCTGTATTAATAGAATGCTTCCACTTGGGTCTTAACCCAAAACTGGACAAGGTTTCTAAGAAATATGTTCTTACATATACCATATCAGGTTAAAAGTTGAATGTAAATGTGAAATGAAATTTTTCTGGCTGGCCCACCTACATGATATAAAAATTTTTTACTGGAAAACTAGCTAAGAAAGAATCCCATAAAAACACATATGAAGAAAATGACTTTCTAAAGGTAGGTCCATTCTTTCCCTTTTATCATCTCTGTTCCCTCTGCTAGATTTTTATATTTCATGCCTTACTCTGCTAAACAGTAAATGAATAAGTAATTCCAAACTGCTAAGACCTTAACTAGGTTGTGTTGTCTAGGGGCCATTAAGTTCATAACCACCTCTTAAAGCCATGCATAATAAAGGCCCTTGAGAAGACTGATTTAAAATTGCAGTGGTAGCTAGAGAAAAGAGCACCCTGTGTAAGACAGATTTGTCAGAACTGAATTTCTCTTTTCAGGATTAGCCAAGCTCTGATCTCCAGTTCAAACCTGGTGCTGAGTAGTCAAAGCCAACATTAGTGTAGGAAAAGTAAATGGATACTGCACAAGCGTCCATTCCTGCACCTAATCCCGACCACAGGCAAATCAAGCATCAAAGAATATGCTGAAGTTGTGTATCTGGAAATGGTAATCATATTGACTTGATATGGTAAAAACTGAATAGGAAGAGGATAAAAGGCCCCAAACACTGGAGCCCTAAAATTATAGCGGGTGGATGAAGAGTGATAAACTCAGCTTGTGTTCTTAAGGATTTTCTTTAACTGGAAATATAAGGGAATGAGTTTAACTCTGGCAAAACTGGGACTAACCTTACAGGTGCCTAGGAGAGTGCAGAATGTCCTTAGAGGTCAGCTACAAGCATTTTTAGCAGCCAGTAAATTGGAAGCAGAGATCAAAGCAGAGTGAGATGAGCTGGAAGAAGAGGCACTAGCCCTCTGGTGGCAGTTCAAGCTCATATTCCCTCTGCCACCACTCAGACATGAAGTCCACCAGCGAAGCCTAAAGAGCAAGCACCCCATAGAGAAATGTTCTCCTTGAATGGCATCAGCAGGATGAGGCAGCCACATGACCTTTTGTCTTAACTAACTTTATCATGCATACAGAAGGGATAAGGAATTTTCTTCAACTTAAATTCAAAGCAGCCCCTACTTCAGAATAGAAAAAAATGTATACAGCATCTAGGAATTCACTTTTTTATTCAACCTCCATTCTCTCACTCATTAGTCAGCTGCTCATTGCAGTAGGTTTGCCATGATGTTGTCACTCAGACTTGCCATTTAGACATCTTGTTTATCTTGGTTGTGTCTGAGGACAAGAGAGACATGGGATATCCTATAAAATGCTATCTTGTTTTCCCTTTAGGTGTAGAAATGGCAGTTTCTAAAGGCTCACTTAGGGATGTCTGGGTGGCTCAGTCAGTTAAGCGTCTGCCTTTGGCTCAGGTCATGATCCCAGGGGTCCTGGGATCAAGCCCTACACCGGGCTCCCTGCTTAGCCGGGAGTCTGCTTCTCCCTCTCCCTCTGCCGGCAGCCTCCCCCTCACCCCGCTTGTGTGTGCTCTCTTCTCTCTCTGTCAAATAAATAAAATCTTTAAAAAAAAAATAAAGGTCACTTATTCTCACATTTTCCACTTTCCAGAGGTAATGCATAAAGGAAAGGAAAAAATTAGATAAAAATCATGTCTTACCAGTTATTTTCCCTTTAAGCACCTTTTCAGTAACTCTTCCACTTTCTTTTCCTAAATACTGTCATATTAAACTGTGTTCATGAAAGAATATTTAATTAATCAGAAACCCTGTAATGTTACCAGGTGGAAGAATTATTGTTTAATTCTGAGACTATGCAAATCATCAGTAGACCTATACCCGCCTGTAGGATAATTCTGGAGATCGTTATAATTTCCCAATTCAAGAATTCAAGAATTCAGATACATATTTCATTAACTGAAATAAAGATATTAGTCAGTGAATTAGATCTTTTACCAGAGAAGTGTCTTGCATATCTGCTTTGAGTGAAAGGTGTTGGTATATATTCATTTATTTCTCAAAAGTGTAGATATTCTTGCCCAAGTTATAAATGAATACTTTCTGGTGACCTTTCTGGTCATCCCCAAGTAATCTCAGTCACAGGACACCAAATTCCAATGCCAATGGCTTATCGTTCCTTTTATATTATTTATAAAATCTCCAAAAACAGTGAATATTGGAGTTTATTTTATTTAAAGCATTCTAATATTATGCAAACCAACTCACGCCTAGATTCATGTTTATATAGCTAAATTCCAGGAGAGGATTTTTAGTACTTTAGAAGCACAGTTAACATTTTGCAGAATTATCTAAAGTGCAGCTCTTTGCCTTTAACTGCTTGGGATTTGTTTTTGTTGTGGCTGACTCATAACACCTACTTTATCTGGGCTGATTTCAGGCATAACATATGGGAGTGTTACAATGGGGGAAAGGTTTGGTTTCTTAGATTTATCAATGGCAAGAGAGGAAGGTTTTAATTAGGGCTCAGCCAGATGCATGGAACAGTTTCATTCTATGAGAAACAGGTGAAGAATTAGGTAAAGATGAGGGAGTATCTGAAAGACTGTGGTAAGGCAAAATCAAATAATTTGGAGGAAATTTATTATTATGGATTCTTTTATTCATTCTATAATTTTTTTACTCATTGACCACTATATTCCAGAAATTTTGCTAGGAAATAGAATATAAATGTAGGAGAACCAAACCAGAAGCTATCTATGCTCAAGGAGTTTTAACCTCTTGGAGGAGACTCCTATGAATCAAATAATCACATATGATAATGGTTACAACTGATGATAAATAAAAGAAATGGAAATGAGCATTAAGCTCTGAGCTTGCATACTACTAAATTTGCTTTGAAGGGTTTTCAGCCTATTCTTGAAAATTGGCTATTCATCCTTAAGAAAAGGTATTAAAAAATTTGGGATATTTTCCTTTATGTTGGAGGAAATCCAGCATGATGGAGGCTGGAACCCATCATGTCATGGTGACATTATGTACTTTTAGTCTTTGAGTCTCTGAAATTTTAGTCAGGTGTGCTTGGAGAGACGATGAAGATGATAGTCTCTGCCAGGTTTATTTGTGTGCAAAGAGGCTTTTCTTCACGAAGCACAGCTAGTCCTTACTCAAACCCTATTGAAGATGATGCCCATTCTATCAACTTTCATCCTTGGTGTCAAGAGCAAAAAGAATGAAACACTGACATTTTCAAACATTACCGGACTGAATTTTGATCCATTCAGAAGTGTAGGAAGGATTGCATTAGGATTCTTTATTGGCCTTTCTTCCAGAAAGCTGTACAGAAAAGCACCAAGCCCTCTGGGCTAGGTTTATTTTGTGTTGTGATTTGATCAAAGTAGTGGTTGACTAATTTCTTTGGAAGTGACAATTGTTTGTATTGTTTTTAGAATTAATCCTTGAAATATATTTCATAAAAGAATTGCCTAACTTTTGGAAGGTTTGGTTGATGTTATGAAAATCCTTATATGAGGACTAGCTAGAGAAAAGAGAACTCAGTTATACCACCTGGAAGAACTTTAGGGATGCATAAAATTTGGATAGACAGGAAAATAGGAAAAGGGTAACATTCTTTTGCCTGTGGCTTCTGTGAATAAAGGCTTTTGTTGGATGTGAGACTATCAGTTTCCAGGTCCAGGTGATTTTCCTGGAGAAGAATATGAGGGTCAGTTTAGAAGCTGTTAAAATATCCTCCAATAAGATGGAAAAGGCATCTTTATTTTAGGCATGGCCCAGCTATAGAACTATTCTAATGGCTCTCCTTTAAAAGTATAAGATAGGGGCACCTGGGTGGCTCAGTCATTAAGCGTCTGCCTTCGGCTCAGGGTCCTGGGATAGAGCCCCGCATAGGGCTCCCTGCTCATCGGAAAGCCTGCTTCTCCCTCTTTCACTCCCCCTGCTTGTGTTCCCTCTCTCGCTGTCTCTCTCTCTGTCAAATAAATAAATAAAATCTTTAAAGGAAATAAAAGCGTAAGATAAACAATTTTCATAGCTCATTATTTTTTAACCTATTTATTTTTTAAAGTTTTATTTTAATTCCAGTTAACATACAGTATTATATTAGTTTCAGGTGTACTATCTAGTGATTCAACAATTCCATACATCACCCGGTGCTAATCCTGACAAGTGCACTCCTTAATCCCCATCATCTATTTCACCCATCTCCCCACCCACCTCCCTTCTGGTAATCATCGGTTTGTTCTCTATAGTTAAGAGTCTGTTTCTTGGTTTATCTTTCTTTCTCTCCCTTTTTTTCCTTTTCTTCATTTGTTTTGTTTCTTAAATTCCACATATGAGAGAAATCATATGGTATTTGTCTTTCTCTGATGGACTTATTTCCCTTAGCATTATACTCTCCAGTTCCATCCACGTCATTGCAAATAGCAAGGTTTTATTCTTTTTTATGCCTGAATCCATCTATATATATATGGATAAAGATGTTATATCATATATGATGCAATGGACACTTGGGCTGCTTCCATTGTTTGGCTGCCATAAATAATGCTGCAATAAACATCAATAAACAATACAGCATGTATCCCTGTAAATCAGTGTTTTTGTATTCTTTGGGTAAATACCCAGTAGCGCAATTACTGGGTTATAGGATAGTTCTATTTTTAACTTTTTGAGGAATCTCTGTACTGTTTTCCAGAGTGGCTGCACTAGTTTGCATTGTCACCAACAGTGCAAGAGGGTTCCCCTTTCTCCACATCCTCACCAGCACCTGTTGTTTCTTGCGTTACTGATTTTAGCTATTCTGACAGGTGTGAGGTAATATCTCATTGTAGTTTTGATTTGCATCTCCTTGATGGTAAGTGATGATGAGCATCTTTTCATATGTCTGTTGGCCATTTGGATGTCTTCTTTGGAGAAACGTCCATTCATCTCTTCTGCCCATTTTTAAATTGGATTATTTGGTGTTTGGGTGTTGAGTTCTATCAGTTCTTTATATATTTTGGATACGAACCCTTTATTGGATATGTCATTTGCAAATACCTTCCCCCATTCTGTAGGTTGCATTTTAGTTTTATTGATTGTTTCCTTCGCCATGCAAAAGATTTTCATTTTGATGTAGTTCCAATTGTTTATTTTTGCTTTTGTTTCCCTTGCCTCAGGGGACCTATCTAGAAAAAGTTGCTATGGCTGATGTCAAAGAAGTTACTGCCTATGCTCTCTTCTAGGATTTTTATGGTTTCAGGTCTCACACTTAGGTCTTTAATCCATTTGGAATTTATTTTTGTGTATAGTGTAAGAAAGTGGTCCAGTTTTATTCTTTTGCATGTTGCTGTCCAGTTTTTTCAACACCATTTGTTGAAAAGACTGTCTTTTTCCTATTGGGTACTCTTTCCTGCTTGTTGAAGATTAATTGACCATATAATTGTGGGTTTATTTCTGGATTTTCTATTCTGTTCTATTGATCTATATGTCTATTTTTTGTGCCAGTACCATACTGTTTTGGTGACTACAGCTTCATAATACAACTTGAAGTCCGGGATTGTGATGCATCCAGCTTTGATTTTCTCTTTCAAGATTGCTTTGGCTATTCAGGGTCTTTTGTGGTTCCATACAAATTTCAGGATTGTTTGCTCTAGTTCTGTGAAAAATGCTGATGGTATTTTGATAGGGATTGCATTAAATGTACAGATTGCTTTGGGTAATATAAACATTTTAGTAATATTTGTTTTTCTAACCCATGAGCATGGAATGTCTTTCCATTTCTTTGTGTCATCTTGAATTTATTTCATCAGTGTTTTATAGTTTTTGGAGTACAGGTCTTTCACCCCTTTGGTTAGGTTTATTCCTAGGTATCTTATTATTTGGTGCAATTGTAAATGGGATTGTTTTCTTAATTTCTCTTTCTGCTTTTTCATTATTGTTGTATAGAAATGCCACAGATTTCTGTACATGGATTTTGTATCTTGTGACTTTACTGAATTCACCTATCAGTTCTAGCAGTTGTTTGGTGGACTCTTTTGGGTTTTCTATATTTGGTATCATGTCACCTGCAAATAGTGAAAGTTTTATTTCTTCCTTACTGATTTGGATGCCTTTTATTTATTTATTTTTTTATTGTCTGATTGCTGTGGCTTCATATATCATTATTACTAAAGAGTTCATATTTATTGAATACTTGTATTCCAGCCTCTATGCAGACTTTATGTTGATTATCTCATTTAATCTTTACAACTCTTGGAGGTAGGTTAAATGATAAACTGAGGGGTGAGAGATAAGAAAACCCAAAGTAATATCCTAATTAGGTGATCCTAGACTGGCGCCCAGGTTTCTGATTCTAGAAACCATGTTCTCAACCACTACAGCATTCTGCTTTGCATCCTGAGCCTAATACTGTATCAGCTATACTGAAGATGTTTATTGGATTGTTAGAGAAGTGGGTTGATGAATGGAAACAAAAATAAGGTATAAGAATTTAGTGAATTCAGTGAGATTCTCTTGCAAAGGAAAAAATAAAACAGCAAAGTTTTCAGTTGTGGTAAATTTTAAACACACACAGATAGCAAAGCCACTCATAAAGGACCCTATACAAGTAAACAGTGGTTAAAAAGCTTCTAAGGAAAGCTGCTAAGTAGATGGATTTCTTCTCAAAGAAGGGCCTCATAGTATTCAGAAGGAGGAAGAAAGAGAGGGAGAGAAAGAGAAAGAGAGAGAGAGAAGAGCGAGCCCTGGCTTTTCACTTTAATTCAGGGACCTAGAACTGTTGTATCAGAGCTGCAAGGAAGAGAACAATACAACCAGAGGGGGTCCTTTCACTAACAGAGTCCAGACTGCTATGACCCAATCCCTGAGCAAACAAACCATCTCCTTTTCCTTCTGGTCTGCAGCTTGGCTTGAGTGTTGATCCAGTAGAAGCTTTTGGGGTAGTAGCACTTACAGGATAGTTTGCTATAGATCATAGTATAGAGTTACATCACTATACCCTCTCCAGGTAATGACACCCTTGGCTAAGCCTCATATCAGACACCAGTCATCAGGTATGACATTGTTGAAGCCAGACTACAAACTGACAGGGAGAGAACTTTGAGAAAGGGCAAGAGGATAATTGCGTCTCTTCTAAGGGAAGCTTTAGGCACACAGCCAAGTAAAGGTTGAGACAAGTTAATGTTGCAGTTAGAGCAAGTACAAGCCACAAGCATTTGCTGCCTCTCACACTCTTGCCAACAGATGCATTCTATCAAAACCGCACTCAGAATGGGCTTGCTAATAATCCTCTAGCTCTTCTATTGGCAGCTCATCTCCTAAGATAGGATCTGTGACCCAGTATTGTTTCCTTGGTGCACTTGGCTTTTCAACCTAGGTTGCCAATCCCAAGAGACTTGCTTGACTCTTATTCTACTTTATCTAAGAGGCTTGGAGATTCCACTTGGAATCCATTATGGGGTCTGTATGTATGTCCGTTTAAGCTGTGCTTTGCATCATGCATATTGGATGATCACGCCATATAAAATTGCTCTTGTTATAGGTCAAAATACATAATGGTTCAACTTAACATTTATCTTACCTCGTTTTGATTTTATAAATATATGTATATATTCGGAATAGTATCTGTCAGTCTGTTCACAGTTCTATCCACTGAGTGCACAGCTCAAAGTAAGTGTAAGATGGGAATGGGTATTTGCTCATCCCTTAGCTATTTATTTACTGCCATTTGCCCACCCGCACGACAACCAAGCCTTGGTTTCCACAAATATAAAATAGCTATAGCGATCTATCTAGCACCTTAGAGAGTACTTACAAGGATAAAAAGAATTTTAACTGTATAAAAGTACCTGCTGTATAGTGGTTTTCAATAAATGTTAGTTTCTTCTCCCTCTCTCTCCCTCCCTCCCTTCCTGACTCCCTCACTTCTCCCTTTCTTTCCCTCTTCTCTTTCTCTGTCTCCCTCCTTCTTCTGTTATACATGGTTTGGATTTACCATTTGAGGCATTTAGATGTAGATAAAGTGAACACTAAACCAGGAGTCAGGAAACATGAGTGCCAGCTTTAGATCTGCCACTAATAATTTGTGTGACCTTAAGATACCTCTTACCATCTAGGTCCTGAATTCCACCCCCCTTTTTGGAGAATGTGTGTGTTTTGTGGTGGAAGTGGGAGGAAAAGTTACTTAATTATTTCTTAATATAACATCAAACATCCATAGCAACCTTAACATTACTGACTAACTTTATATTCCATTTGATACTTAGTAGAGTGTTGTGTTTTTCCCTATCAGCAAAATTAAACTGGTAAAAATAGTTGACAATAATTGTTAAAACTAAGCATATAAATACCAGCAAATTCATCATTACCTTTGTAGAAAATATGAACTTAATTGTATTCAAATAAGGATTAGATATGAAACAAAAGATTCTATTAGCATTCAGAAGCGTATTTCAAATTATTTTCTCATGTTTCTTGACAGATTATAAAAAGACCCTGAAATTAATAATTCTCAAGTATAATACTGATTAGGGAGCCAACAACAAATCAGTTCTGGTTTTTTGAACCACTAAAGTTATTTATTTGATCCTTTAGTTCATGAGAGTGGGAAAATTATCCTTGCCTTGCCTTTTTATTATAATAGTTGACAATATCAAAATAACTTCCATAGCAATTGGATGATGGGCATTAAGAAGGGCACATGCTGTGATGAGCACTGGGTGTTATATGCAACTGATGAATTATTGAACTCTACATCTGAAACTAATGATGTACTATATGTTGGCTAATTCAATTTAAATAAAAAAAAACAGAAACAAAATAACTTCCATAGCATTAGGGTCCAGAATCTCCATGATTTTTTAAAAGAAAAACAAAAAACAAACAAACAAAAAAACAAAACATCTAGCACTTTCTGTGACCAGTAGCTTTCTCCCTCTTTTTTTTTTTTTAAAGATTTTATTTATTTATTTGGGGGGGTGGAGAGGGGAGAGGGGCAGAGGTGGAGGGAGAGGAAGAGGAAGAGAATCTCAAGCAGACTCCATGCTGAGCAAGGAGCCCTACTCGGGGCCCAATCTGGCTACCCTGAGATCATGACTTGAGCCGAAACCAAGAGTTGGACACTTAACTCACTGAGCCACCCAGGTGCCCCTACCTCTTAAAAAATATAACCAGCTGTTGAAGTCATTTAATACACATATCATGTTAAAAAATTCAAAGCATGGACAATGAAAATTAAATCTCACTTAATCTTAGTCTCCCTATTCTCTTACAAAGAAGTATCTGTTTTCAAAAATGTATGTAAACTTCAACCTGTTTTTATGTATATACTACACAATAGTATTTCTTAGCATATATGTTTTTTAAAATCAGTTAAAACACATCTGCCTAGGGCGCCTTGGTGGCTCAGTTGGTTAAGCGACAGCCTTCAGCTCAAGGTCGTGATCCTGGAGTCCTGGGATGGAGTCCCGCATCAGACTCCCGGCTCGGCAGGGAGTCTGCTTCTCCCTCTGACCCTACCTCCCTCATGTTCTCTCTGTCTCATTCTTTCTCTCTCAAATAAATAAATAAATAAAATCTTCAAAAAAAAAAACCCAAAAAACAAAAAAGCAATAAAAAAAAACCCTACATCTGTCTATGGTTCTACTCTCCTGTGCCTTGCTTTTCCTACTTAACTTATATGAGGGATGTTTTCATTTCAGCAATTAGAGAGCTAACCTCTTTCAGGGACTGTATATTTTCCATTGTATAGATAAGCTGTAATCAGCATACCCATACATATTAAGTATGGATATATAAAAATATATTTAACCAGTTCCCTTTCAGATGTTTCAAAATTTTTGCTATTACAAACATTACTTCAATAAAGATCTTTATATATGCAAATTTTCACATATGTCAAATGTATACAGAGGATAAATCTCTAGAAATATAATTACTAAATGATAGGTATGTGCACTTTCAATTTTGATAATATTGTCAAAGTGCCCGCCAAAGACACTGCAACTTAAACTTCCACCAATAGCGTATGAAACTATTTACTTTTTTTGATAATTAATCCATCCCTCTCAACTTTTATACAAATTTTTTTTTAATAAACAAGATATTACAGATAAGAATTGTAGCTCCTGGGGCACCTGGGTGGCTCAGTCGGTTAAGCATCTACCTTTGGCTCAGGTCATGATCTCAGGGTCCTGGGATCGAGCCCCAAGTCAGGGTCCCAGCAAGCTCCCTGCTCAGCAGGAAGTCTGCTTCTCCCCTGCCCTCTGCCCCCTCCCCACCACTTGTGCATGCGATCTCTCTCTCTGAAATACATAAATAAAATCTTAAAAAAAAAAAGAATTGCAGCTCCCTTTTACCTCTCCAAAACCTATTTTATTCCATTGAGACAACAACTATCTTAAACTTGGTGTTTATCATTCCCACAATTTTTTAAAATACTTCTCATATGTGGATTTTATGCATGTTTTGAAATATGTTACAAATATTTATATACTTACTATAAATACTGTATATATTGTTTATGCACATGTTTTCAAGCTTATATAAATGGTGTAAGATGGTAACATTGTCATTTGTCAGATGGCTTTTTGAAATCATTTTATTCTTGGGATATATCCATTTTTTTAAGATTTTATTTATTTATTTGAGAGAGAGACAGACAGAGATAGCAAAAGAGAGAGCACGAGTGGGGGAAGGGGCAGAGGGAGAGGAAGAACCTTATAGAAAACATATCCTTGCCTTGCCTTTTTATTATAATAGTTGACAATATCAAAATAACTTCCATAGCAATTGGATGATGGGCTCCCCACCAAGCAGGGAGCTTGCTGTCAAGGAGAGGCTCAATCCCAGGACCCCAGGATCATGACCTGAGCCAAGGCAGATGCTTAACCAACTGAGCCACCAAGGCACCCCAATATATCCATGTTTTCTATAAGGTTTTGATATATTTCATATTTTTTACTGTTATATAGTACTGAGCACCCATTGTATGAATATATAGCACTATTTATTGTTTCATTATCCTATTAATAGGAATTGGTATTATTTCTATTATTTTTGTTGTTACAAACAATACTGCAATGAACATCTTGTCCGTGTCTTTTTTCTTTTTGTCTGAGAATTTCTGTAAAAATGTATGGAATTTTAGGTTAGAGGGTGTGAGCATTTTCAGATTTACTAAATAATACCACTTCGAGTTCATTTATTCTCCTACCAGTAGTGTATTAGCACCTTTGTTACTCAACATCCTCCACAGCTCTTTTGTTTTAATTGAATAGATTGTGTAATTTTAAGGTGTATGGTATGTTACTTTAATACATTTATATATTGTAATCTGCTGATGTAGCAACATTTATCAAACTACATAATTATAGTACAATGCATTGTCTATATTCATTATGCTGTGTGTTAGATCTCCATGGTTTATTTACTATTTTTTACAACTTTGTACCCTTAAACACCATCCCTCTCATGCCCCCTACCATCCTCAGGTAAGCACCATTGTACTCTGTTTTTTGTAGGTTTAACGTTTTTGGAATCCACATACAAATGATATCCTGCAGTACTTGTCTTTCTGTTTGACTCATCTTGTTTAGCATAATGTGCCCAAGGTCCAGCCATGTTGTTGCAAATGCAATGGATAAAAAAGATGTGGTACATACACACAGTGGAATATTTTTCAGCCATGAGAAAGGAGGATAACCTCCACAGCTCTTAATATTGTCCAACTTTAAAACTTTGTTAATCTGAGGGAGGTGGATTGTGTTTCCTAATGTCTTAACTTGTTTTTCTTCTGTTACTAGGGTGATTGTGCATCTTTTCATGTTTAATGAGCATTTGTTTTTCCCGTTTTGTGAATTATCTTTGCATGTGTCAGTCCTTCCCCCTACTCAGGTCAAAAGAGTTAAGCATGGTGGGTGGGGTTTTTCTAATACCTCCCTTCACGGAGGATGTAAATTTTGGGGATCCTGAGTATACGCAGGAGTCTCAGTTCGCAAGCTCGCTTACTAGTTTTCAGCATTCCCTTTGTTTCCACACTACAATTGAAAGTATATTCTATTCTTACTTTCAGTGTGTGTGTGTGTGTGTGTGTGTGTTTTGTTTGTTTGTTTTTAGAGGGGGGGGGAGGAAGGGAGAGGCAGAGGGAGAGGGAGAAAGAGAATCTTAAGCAGGTTCCTTGCCCAGGGTGGAGCCCAAGTGGGGCTCAATCTCATGACCCTAAGATCATGACCTGAGCCAAAATCAAGAGTCGGACACTTAACTGACTGAGCCACCCAGGCACCCCTGCGTGTGTGTTTGCTTTATAAGGGGATTTTTATGGTAATTTGTCCAAGCTGTTCCTGGAACTGGAAATTTTCTGTTAAAGTTACTTTTAGGTTATTAAAAAATTCTTATAGAATGATATATAAATGATATAACCTAGTTACCGAGATCTCAAAGAAAGCAGCTGTATAACTGAAAGATGTTCTGCTTTTAAAAACGTCGTTTTTAAATGCTCCAGCAGAAAAGTTTAACTCCTCTCTTGACAGCTCAAGAAAAAAAATGTACAATTCAACAACAAAAAAGAAATATGCTGAGTTCAGTACATAAATGATTCAGTGCTAATCAAGTAATGGTATAGACTTGAGAGAAGGTTGCAAAGCATTTACTAAGGTGGAAATTGCTCCTTATTTGATAAGGGAAAAATAAAAGATTTTACCAAGAATCATAGGAAAACTTAGCATGTAAATGTGTTTGTTAATTCTGGTATTATTTTCTGGTATCATTCAGGCTCATTTTCTCTGTAACAACTACATATATTTAAAAGATACATATATGGCTGCTTCTTGGAGGCATTAAAAGCAATTTATTATTTTAAAAAATGGGAGAAGCTATTTGTGGCAGCAAGCACTTAAATCAACTTTGTTAAGGTGCTTTAATTAACTCAGCCCATATGTAAGCATATGAATATCCTATAAAAGACAACAAAAGAATAAATCTTCAGAATATTATATAATATTTGAAAATTGATCATTTTATTTTATTACTACAAATAGTCTGTGCTGAGATAAATATTGATATATTGTATACATTCTGATAGAATATAGTAATAGTAACAGAATGTTGTATACTCTTTTAAAAATGATTTCACCAAATTAAGGCTACATACCTGTTTAAATTATCGACATAGAGGATGATCCTAATTACTTGGTCTGCATATTCCTAACCAGGCATCACTGTCTCTTATTGCCAATGGGAAGAAATAGCTGACCTCTTAAATGCTGAGCTGTAGACCCCAAATCAGGAAATGAAAGAATGGTATATAATCTTATCCCTTTCTAGTATTGTTTCCTTGGGTATAGCCTTCTAACTTTGAAGGAAACAAAATGATTAATGTAATTACTGACGTCTGTGGTCAAAGCAGAGGTCTGCTGGGAATAATAAACAGTATTGGCAACATAAGATCAAAATTTATGCTATCAGCAGGTGAAAGGAAACTTTCCCCCATTTAAAATATATCATGCTTGGAGTTCTGCAACACCTACATACATTTTGAACACAGCTACTAGGAAATGGCAGGTCTATTCTCATGGGGGAAAACTGATTTTATTTCATGCAGTGATCTCAGTCTGTGCCTTATAGATATGCACCTTAGGTCACAGGGAATGAACTTGTTCATTTGGCCCAAGGTAAGATAAGATTCAAAGGAGTACCACAGAGACATTGATGTTAAACATATCAAGAATATACTGCAACATTCAGACTTTTAGTCCCTTCCATCTACTTCTAAGTTAGAAAGGGAAACAAAGAGATTAAGTGATTTTCCCATGTGCTATTTACTGAAACAGACAGGTGAGGGGGAATCCAAGAATTCTGTAGAATCAAACACTTTGTATCATATGGTTAAAAGAGTTCCTGGATTTATGAACATAGTAAAACCTAACTTCTGTATCATCAGGTTGAGTTATACTCACAAATTCTGGAATGCTGCCTTCCATTTAGTTGGAGGTAGATGAAAACCAAGTATTTTGAAAATTTAATAACAGAATAAAACAATAACTTCAAAAGTTTAGAAACAAATTCATTCCAAACAAACTCTCTAATTTTCAATTATAATTTACTTTCTTATTACACAGTATTTGTTGTTGCTTTCAACAAAGGATTAGACTATAAGCTCTTGATCCAGGACCCTGTTTAAGTATTGAATGAATGAAAAATACCAAAAAAAGAGGAAAAAAAATACTCCTGTCATTTCTATATTCTCCAATTTTTGATATGCTTTTTTTTCCTTTTTTCTCTTTTTGCTTGCCCATACTCTCTCATCTAAATCTTTGGTAATAATTTGGTAATAAATGCATGTTGCTATTAATATTCAAATTCCAATCTAATCTTACTTCTAATATGAGTTTTATAAGTATATAGTACTTATTGTTTTTGTGAGTCTCCTATTTTAAGGGAAAATTGGCATTTATTTGCTAATTAAGCCAATCATTAGCAGAATTCACAATGACTTCTTTTCTTAAACTTCAGTAAAAAAGCAATCCATGAAGGTTCTGAACGTAAAAGTTAGATTGTTTTTGGATTGTTTAGTTTAATATAAACATCTTAGTTAAGCTTGTGCCTTTTTGAGAAATAAAATCAATTATGCCAAATAACCATTTTATTACAGCGTAAAATGTCCTCTTTAGACTTAAAGTTCAAAAGACATTACAGTTTTAAGTGGGACTTCAACCCTATTTTCTTACACTCTATTAAACAATTGTTTTATAATAATGCTCACTCCTCATCTTACAAAGCAATGGTTATGAAAGTCTTACAGTACCTTTAAAATAATTGCGGGCAATTTGAATGTTTCATGACCAAAGCTGGCACACATTAATATAAAGTAGACTTAAAAATATTTAAAAGTGCTGATTCTACTTCTGGCCATGATGGATTAACTGGCATAGGATTTATCATCTCTCTTTATAATTATAAACTGAAACAAATATGAGGTAACTATTTTTCAGACCCTGAATAATAGATACAGCAGAAATGTGATCTTTGGTAGAAGGCAAATACACAAGGTTAGACTCACATTTGCACAGCAGTTGGCCTGAGGATACTTTCCTGACTTCAATACAAGATGGAATGTAAGCCAATCATCAGTCTCAGTGATCTGAAATGGCAGAAATTGGAGTTCAAGGATGGTGAGGTGGTTTAAATTTGAGGCTAGCAGAGTGGAGAGAAAGATGTAGAAAGGGTCCCCAGAATTCTACACGGGGATCCCCTTGATACCTTGGCTGAAAGCTGAGATATAAGTACATGCAGAGTAAGACTATGAAGAGTAATAGGACAGTTGTTGTGGATCTGAGAGATAGATGGAGCTAACTGAGGATATAATTAGAGATTTCAGACTGCTAGGAGAAAGTGGGGTTTAATCCCAAAGTGGAGAGATTGCACTGAGGACTTTAGGCATTTAGTTGAAACCCTTGAAAGACCAGAATTTAGGAGTGAGGGCCAGGTCCTACAGTAAGAACCATGTCGTAAGATTGGACAAAACTGAAATATTTCTAACCTGACAAAGCATAAAACAATCCTAACATGTTAGAACAAAAGGATCCATTTAATTTAGCTACATAGCAGGACAAAATTTCATCCCTTCTGAAGTAGGACAACATAATCTGCACCCCCTTCCAGATATCATTGACTATGACTGGCATACACTCCAAAATTATTGGACATGTGGAGAAGCAGAAAAACATGATCTATAATTTAGAGAACAATCAGTAGAAACAGCTATGGAATTAGCCCAGATTCTGGAATTAGCAGCCAACGGCTTAAACAGAATATAAATCTATTTATTTAAATGCAGATTTAAACTAAAAAAAAAAGTTATAGTGAGAAAATAGATAGGAAACCTCAGCAGAAAAATTGAAGTATAAAAAAGAACCAAATAGAAATTGCAAACAAAGTATATCATTTTAAATGAAAAGGAAATCACTGGACAGACTTAATAGTCGATGTGACTCTAAAGAAGAAAGGTTCATGATGAAAGGTTAGGGAAGATCAACCACCATTATCCAAACAGAATATAGGAGAGGAAAAAAAAAGGTTGGAAAAAAATTATGAAAAACTTAAAGATTTGTGGAACAAGAGCCTCACAGTGGTCTAACATACACGTCCAGTAAGAGAGGAGACAGTGAAATGGAAGAAAAATATTTCAAACAAGGGTGGAGAAAAATTTCCTAAACCTGGTGAAAAATATAAACCCCTTGAAATATCGTGGTCAAATTCTTGAAAAGCAAAGATAAGGAGATATTCTTAAAATCAGCTGGGGGAGGGGAGAGACTCACATTATATGAAGCAGAACAAAGATATAAATGAACTCTAATTTAACACCACAATAACTGGACGTCAGAAGCAAATTTGTTCAAGCTATTTCTGGAACAAGAAATTTTCAGTTAAAATCTATTCTCCCACAGCAGAATTTTGGTTCTGAACATTTCTTGTTACATTTAGCCCTATTTTATGTTTTTTTTAAAAGATTTTATTTATTTATTTGAGAGAGAGAGAGTGAGCGAGAAAGAGAGCACAGGAGCGGGGCAGAGAGAAGGGAGAAACAGACTTCCTGCTGAGCAGGGAGCCTGAGGGCTGAGCTCGAGCCCAGGATCTGGGGATCATGACCTGAGCCAGAGGCAAATGCTTAACCAACTGAGCCACTCAGGCACCCCCTATTTTATGTTTTTTGGTGCTATAGTAAAGGAGAACTTTTTCTCCTATTAAATTTTCTAACCAGTTATTGTCAATATATAGCAGAACTATTAATTTTTACATATAAGTTTTGTAACAAATGCTGAGTTCTTTTAGGTTTCTAGTAGTTTTAAGTATACTAAATATATAACCATGCCACTGTTTTACTCCAGGACAAAAAAGAATGTGTGACAGAGCTGGGATTCAAATTTACATCTCCTGAGTCCAAGTTCAATGCCATTTTTATCATGCTGTAAATTGCATTTATGAGTATATGGAATAGGCTGCTTATTGCCTGGTATGGTCTAAGAGACAGGGAACCTGGGCCCCTCTTTAAAAATATCTTCTTTTCCTTATTGCTTGTCATGGGTGCTAAAATGTTTCAACCCTAAATAATCACTCCCATGGGCCTTGAAAGAAGTTTAACCCTCAAAAAAAATCTTGTTGAAGTTCACATACTACAAGAAATAATATTGTAAGGCATCTTTCTTCAAGGTGGGTCATTCCTTGCTCAGCTATAAACTCATGAAGGGAAGAATCACTGCTCTCACGTAAGTAGACTTCAGTGCACCAAATAGGTTCTCCAAATGTATTTGTTCAATTGAAATGAACTGAAATACATAGAAAACTAATCCATAAGATGTTATTGGGATTATCTGAAAAAATGTCCATAATCAAATCCACTTGAGCAACACCAGGTAAAACAATGTTTACACACTGTCAATTTATTGTGGAATTCTCAAAGGATTTATAAATTTGTAGGTATCTATTGCAATTCTCAGAGCAGGAGCTAGATTTTTAAAGTTTTCAAACTTAACTTTTCACGGAGCCTTTTCATTTTCCTTAGAGCATTTTACAACTTTGAGTGTGTTGTTGAAAGGGATCATGAGTCAACAGATATCAACAGTAATAAGCTAACAGCAAAGATCAAAGGTCTGTGGGGTGTGGCAGAGGGTGGCAACCTGCACGAAAGAGGAGGTAATGGAAGGAGAAACAGGGAGGCTCTAAAGATAAACTTTGCCTGCTCTTCAAATTTTGCTCAATTCTCACTTCTGAATCCATAACATAATCTTGATGACCAGAGAATATAGATATGCGGTTATGAATCTGGCACCAGCTCCCAAATGCTGTGACCACCTTCTCCCTTAGTAACATCTGGATACCAGTAATGGAACTCCAAGTCTCTCTACAGATGAGGTCAATGAGGTCAATTGCTTCTGCTGCTGGAAATCCCAGGCGTGAGTTGGCTGGCCACATGTAGCCACTGTACAGGATCAAGTGGAACATACTTCCCTGTGATACTCTTACCTTGCCTTTATAAATCTAACTCCCATATTTCTCCTTTATCCTGATGCCCCCATCGATTTTACCTGTTTTTTGTTTTTTGTTTTTTTTTTCTGTAAGTATTTTTGCAAGCTCTTTAGATTCTTTATTAGCTTCACAGGGGCATAAATAAATAACATTGCCACACATTTTAGGAGGCACTGGGGCCCAGTCCCTACCCTTACAAAGCTCCTAATTCATCGGGAGACCAACATCTAAGCAGATAATTATAACACATTGTGTGTGTGTGGTTCTATATTGGGGCATGCACAAGGTGTAAAATGAGTGTCTATATCATCTAGGGAAATCTAGGATGCTTCACTCAGAGATGATTCAGGAGTTCATCTAATTTCAAATGCTAAGTAACTCTACAACCATTTCTCTCTGGATGGGAAATGCATCCTGGAACTTTTTCAGTCAAAAGAATCTCCCCAATTAAATGATTTTCCTTGAGATAAAACTGAAATATTGCAAAATGGCAAGGAGGAATCTTACTAAGTTTGAGGTGACAGAGGGAAATCAATCTGGAATTAAAATGTATCTCAGATATTCTTACTCACTCATGCAGTGATCTTACACACACAACTTAATAACTATTTACACATATGTAAGCTTATTAAGTGCTTTAATATACACCAGGTTTAGCAAATTACAGCCTGTGGGCCAAATCCAGCCCAGCACTTGTGTGTCCAGGAGCTAAGAGTGATTTTTAACATTTTTAAATGTTTGGAGAAAAAGAAATCAAAAGAAGAATAGAATTTTTTGAAATATGAAATCTATATAAAATACAGATTTTGTTGTTCATACATAAAGGTTTGTTGTTGCTGTGTTTTTACACAGACACACTCATTAGTGTATGCATCGTCTATGGCTGCTTTTGCCCTACAACACTGGAGTTGAGTTGTTGCAGTAGAAACCATAATGACCCACAGAACCTAAAATAGTTACTCTCCAGCCCATACTGGAAAAAACTTACTGATCCCCTGAGATACTCCATTGTTCGATCTGCACACAAACTATAAAGGAGTTAGGCCAGTGGTCATTCCATTGGAACAGATGAAGAAAGGCTGAAGAGCTTAAGATCAGATCGCTTGTGAGTACTTGTTGTAGACAATTATATGCAGATTTCCTGACTTCCAATGGATCTCTTTCCATTAAAGTAAACATACATTTTGGCCATTTTGCTTTAATTGTTGCTATGACTGTTTGAAATTGGGTCTGGTATTGTTTTGTTTGTTTGGGTAGGGTAAAATTTCTGGTTTCTTCTGCTGAGGAAGTTAAATTCTGGTTTAAAAGTACGCAAGGAATCTGAAGGGAGGTCAGCTTGACTCTGAAACCCACACTCAGAATTTGCTGCCCAGCAAGCTATCGCCTATTGATGCTGTAAGCTCTGGACAGAGGTAACAGGAGAATAATAAACACTAAATAAGAGAAAATGTTGAATTCCAACCAGGGTGCAGGTGTACTAAGCATTGCCCACCTTCTTGCTTTATTCTCTTGCTTCTGTTAAGAAAATAGGATTGAATACCTTGGTTGGCATTTTTTTAATCTCTGGATAAAAACTATCTAAATAAAGATTTTTATGTGGGTTGCAGTTCACATCTTCCCCCACATTTTCAAACATTCCTTCTCCCCTTGGAAAGCTGCTCAGCAGAGTGCCACTGTGGGGAGGTGAAAGGCTCTACGGAGGAGACGGGGAGGATGGGACATTATTGAGAAAAAAAATAAAATTTCTGTGCAAAAATAAACTGAGCTGTCTGAGACTATTGGCATTATGATTTTTTTTTATCACCAATGAGATAAAGGTCTCTAGAAGATTTTTCTGGGTTTCAACTATTATAAGAGCCAAGAAAAACTAAAATAAACCAAACTGTAGGCAAGTCTGCCAGGTAACTTTATAAAGCTGTAAAAACAACAAAGCTATATATTTTTGCCTTTCCCCTCATTTCTCAAATGGTTCTCTTATTATATATATATATATATATATGTATATATATATATATATATATATGGATTCTGAAGGATTTTTCGTTTGATAAATCCTCTAGGACACTCTGCATATATTTTCATAGATGCTATTTTTTTTTTAATAAAATCAAATTCTTCCACCTTTTTGTTTAATTCTTGGTAGATTTTTTTGTTGTTACTTTGCAGTATTTTACATAGTTGTTCTGTTCCTGAAAAGAAGACTAAGAAGGGAGAAGGTGGAGAAGGGGAAGAAGAAAAAAAAAAAAGAAGAAGAAGAAGGGGGGGGCAGGTTGCTCTCAAATTATACAAAAGAAAAGAGAGTGAAGCTAAATAAATACTGTATAATATTTTCAGGGTTTTCTTAAGACAAAAGCTACAAATTTAACTTAGCTTACCATTTTATCACCAAATGTCCAAATTTATTCATGTACAGTAAACAACATGAGGTCACTTGCTTTCTTTTCAGCTGAGAAAAACCACCTCCTGAATTAATCAAGGCTTAGCCCATAACAACAGATATAAATCATTTAACATTTCCTGCTTGAAGTATGTTCATTATGTACTTGCTGATCTGTTTCAAGGCTGTTGCTATGCATAAAACTATTGACTATATAAAGCAACAAGCAAGGAGGAAATGCCACGTGCTGAAAGTGAAAGAAATGATCTTCCAATTGTTTTCAGTTACATGTCTATTGACATGGCTTTCCGAACTGAAGTGTTACACTATGTCATTAATAATCATAGTAACTCATATCAGTGTGGTGCATTCTGGTTCCCAACCTACCTCCACTTGTATGCCTTCATTTGATCCTCATAGAAAGCCTGTAAAATGAGAAGGCACCTTATTTCCATTCTATAGTGAAAAACTAAGACTCCCTCAGGGAGGAAAAATGGCTTGCTGAGGTTTGCATAGGTAGAAAGTTGCTGGACAAAAAAAAAAAAAGAGAGACAGAGAGCTCAGGACTTCGAATCCAGAATACTTTCTACTATACTACTAACTTAGCAAACATTCAACATTTAACATATGTGATATCACAGAATGAGCAGAAATAAGAATAGTATAAATAGGATAGAATAAAAATAGTTTTACAGAAAAAATAAGGCAACTCTTCCAAATCATACAGCTGATAGTAGTGCTACTTACCTCTTAGGCTTGATGTGAGAATTAATTAATCTAATGTATGTACACCATTTAGAACTGAGCCTCGCACAAAGGAAAAACCCAGTAAAAATGGAAGCTAGCTAGTATGGTGGTAGCTATCATGGCATGGCTCACCTTATATTGAAAATAAATTTTATTGCCTTAAATTGCTCTCTCAAATAGGTAATACATGAATAAGGCACAGAATTCTAATAGGGCAAATGAAAAATCCTAAAGATACCACCAAAAAAAAACCTGCTAGAACTGATAAATGAATTTAGTAAGGTCTCAGGACACAAAATCAATGTACAGAAATCTGTTGCATCCTATACACTAATAATGAAGCAGCAGGAAGTGGAATTAAGAAAACAATCTCATTTACAATTGCACCAAAAACAATAAAATATCTAGAAATAAACCTAACCAAAAGAGACAAAAGACCTGTACTCTGAAAACTATAAAACATTGATGAAAGAAATTCAAGATGACACAAAGAAATGGAAAGACATTCCATGCTCATGAGTTGGAAGAACAAATATTGCTAAAATGTCTATATTACCCAAAGCAATCTACACATTTAATGCAATCCCTATCAAAATACCAACAGCATTTTTCACAGAACTAGAATGAGAAATCTTAAAATTTGTATGAACCACAAAAGACCCTGAATAGACAAAGTAATCTTGAAAGAGAAAATCAAAGCTGGGGGTTATCACAATTCCAGATTTCAAGTTATATTACAAAGCAATAATAATTAAAACAGTATGGTACTGGCATGAAAAAAGACACATAGATCAATGAAATAGAACAGAAAACCCAGAAATAAACCCACAATTATATGGTCCGTTGCTCCTCAACAAAGGAGGAATGAATATGAAACAGGAAAAAGATAGTCTCTTCAACAAACAATGTCGGGAAAACTGGACAAGCACATGAAAAGAATGAAACTGGACCACTTTCTTTCACTACAAAAAATAAACCCAAAATGGATTAAAGACCTAAATGTGAGACCTGAAACCATAAAAATCCTTGAAGAGAGCACAGGCAGTAATCTTTCTGACATCAGCTATAGCAACATTTTTCTAATGTTGTCTCCTGAGGCAAAGGAAATAAAAGCAAAAATAAACTACTGGGACTTCATCAAAAAATAAAAAGCTTCTGCTACATGCACCTTGATATTTACTACAGCATTACTTACAGTAACCAAACAATGGAAGTAGCTCAAGTGACCATCTATAGATGTATGGATAAAGAAGATGTGAGAGATATATATACAATGGAATATTATTCAGGCTTAAAAAATAACAAAGTCTTGCCATTTGCAACAACATGGATAGAGCTAAAGAATATAATGTTAAGTGAAATAAGTTAGTCAGAGAAAGACAAATACCATATGATCTCACTTATATGTGAAATTCAAAAACAAACCAAATAAGGAAAGGAAATGAAAGAGAGAGAGAGAAAGACAAACCAAGAAATAGGCTCTTAACTATAGAGAACAAACTGATGGTTACCAGAGGAGAGATGAGGGATGTAGGGGATGGGGTACACTTATGTACTTAAAGAGTACACTTATCATGATGAAAAATAAAATAAAATGATTTTAAAAAGAAAGAACATGTTCTAAATTGGGCAGAAACCCCAACAGGTGTCTAATACAGGCCCCTAACATACATCCTAAGTTGAGATGCAAGATTAAGACATTTACAGGCATTTATTAAGCTTCAGTAGAGAGCTAGGCCTGCATACATAAATAGGGTAGTCCTGTAGGCCCCAGCTCATGCTAGAGTCATCTCAAGAAAGCACATATATTTAGAATAGTGGGATAAAGATGAAATCCTGGAGGAAAAGTAACGAAAAGAAGCTGAGTATAGGTGTGAGAGACTATGAAACATATCAAGAGATATCAGTTAATGTGATAATAAAAACCAGAGAGAGAAAATTATGAAAATTATGATGGAAAATGTCAAGTATCATATATGGTTTGAAATGCAGCTGGTGGGTACCGTATGGACCAAAAAGTACTTCCTAGTATTTATTAATTTGAAGACTCTGTGCTACTTTTCAAGAACAGTTTCAATAAGAGAGTACTAAAATCAGTTTACAGGGGATTGAGGACTGAAGGGAAAATAAGAAAGTGGAGGTGCACGGAAGGCTACACTATACCAGCCTTCTCTATCCAGGCTTGGCTTCTGTATACACCCAGGTCTTCTTTAAATATAAAGAACGAAAGTTTTAAGTACTTGGAATAAAGAAAAGGATAATGGAAGATAAATGTTTTGGTTCAAGTAAACTATTCAGAAAATTTCTCCTCTATTGAATTTGTGTTGTACTGGATGTTTTGAAGTTTTATTGGTTTGTGGCTATAGAGACCCAAGGACACCCTTAGCCTAGACAGGTGATGCCTGTACCCATTGATCCCAAAGAGGTAAGTGTGGCTTAGTGTCTCTGATTCAATGCTAGAAGACAATTTCAAAATCAGACTGCCTTTGATATAAAATGGTGAATTTGAATATATTTTAATATTTAGATTCCACACATTTAAATTCATCAACAAATTATGCTTGCTCTTTAGATAATACATGAACCAGGTCCAAAGGACAAATGTTCTGTGTGTACTGTCTCTGGTGCACATGATGATTCTGCCAAGTTGATTCGATATGCAAGTCATTGAGAAATCATGTTAATTCAATCAAGAAGAATCAGGGTAGTGACAAAGGAAATAAAGAAACAAGAAGGAACTATATACCAGGCATTTTATTCCTATTAGCTCTTCATCAGCAACCTACAAGGGTTTTCATTTTGTGATTGAGAAAAAAAAATAAGGCTTAATGTGGTAGTAGTTCACTCAGGAGTCCAAACATACTACGTAGCAGAACCAGGATATAAACCCACAGCTTCTGACATTCAGATGAGCATATTTTCTATTATACCACTCTGCCTTTTAGAGTGAACACTTCAAAGAAAATAAGCAGAATGTCAAAGGGGCTTTTGATAAATTACTTAAGTTCCTGTTCTACTTTTTAAAAACTAAGAATTTATTTTTAGAGGAAAGCTCTGAAGTAATCTGACCAAAAGGCATCTGTATGGAAGTAAAATACTGAATTCTTTAAAAAAGAAACTGGCCTATGCCATAATGAGGTCATCTATAAATTTAGGTCCTTGTTTATGAGTGTGATATCAAAGTAGATTTATCATTTCTTCTAGAAAAGAAACTTGAGGTTCTACTCACTCCCTGAATAACAAATTATATATGGTAAATAAAGGTTTGGTGAAAGATTTGCAAGGTCAAAAATTTCAAGGTTATTTAACTACCTGAAAAAAAGACCTTGTGCAGATTATTTGGGAACACTGTAGTTGTGTGTGTGTGTGTGTGTGTGTGTGTGTGTGTGTGTCTTACTTGTAGTCTGGTTCTAAAATAAGAGGGAGAAAAAAATAATTATGATACATTACCATTTTTGTATGATATATGTTGATGACATTTCATTAAACGTATATTTTTTACACAAACAAAAACAAAGAAAACATTTCCCATGCATCAAGATCTCTTCTGATAGCCACTCAGATCATTTTGCTCATCAACTTGGTATTTTTCTTAGCTTAAAGGTATCATGTATATGTTTACAATTCTCTGGAGTTGGAAATTGTAGCTTTTATCTATGATACTAATGGATAAGAAGAAATAACATTCTAAGAGTGGCATGCAGACTAATAATATCTAATTATCACTAGAGTTGCCATATCTACAAATTTATGTAGGAGTACCATCACAGAGAACAGGCTTAATTCCAAGGATCATGTAATTTCCCATTTCCAAAATAATTTACAAACCACACCTCAAGTAAAAAGAAAAAAAGAAGGCAAAAAAAGTCCTGTATAACTTAAGGTAAGCAAACTGTTATAACAAGTAGATCTCATATAAAGTGGTTGCTGATGGAAGGTCGATTATTGTGGTGTGGGGTTCTTTCCAATGCAGTCTTTTAGAGACACAGGCTGATGGAAGTACTATTATTCAATGCATAGTTCCAACGCCACCCTATGTGTCAACATCTAGATGGTGAAAGGGAAAAGCTCATGGAAGATCACACATGGGAAATTTTAATTGGCCAGAACTGGGAGTGGCCTACAGGAGTATGTTGATTCTTTTTAGGATGCACACTCACTACCTCTCATTGCCTCCAGGGTCAGCATTGCACACTTGGAAAAATTCAAGGCCTAAAGGAGTGGCAGAATTTTCCCAATTGATGTAAACAGAATTCTGGAGAGCATGTATGGGACTAGATTCTAAGTAGTTTAGAACAAGATGGTCAAGTCATAACAATGTGGTCAAGTCATAAGATGACATCAAGCTAATTTACTAACATGAGAGCACATTCTCAGGATTCAGAATTTAATATGTTGACTCATGCATGTTGAAATGCCATGTACTTTCTTCTACTAGATTGATTAACTGAAGCCAGAACTCAATGGTGTCCTGCAGCAAGTGATAGAGAAATGTTGGCAATGCTGGAATTTCCCTTGCATATTTTGGATAAAAGGAGTCTAAAAGACTCAGAAAGATGAAAATTAACCTATTATGTGTCAACTGTTGAGCCATCTTAAACACATACCCTAGGATATGGACTCAGGATATTCCTCTCATCAACACATTAAGAAATTGTAAGTATGGACACTAGTATCTTTGAAAAACTCTGTGTTAATTGTAAGCCAGAAATGGTATTGGGGGATGCCTCAAAGAAATTAGGCTCTTGGATTTGAATAGGAATATTGGGATCCTGAGCTGGTAGAGTCAAAGTGGTGATCACTTAATGTTCAGATAAGGTGGATGAAATTATAATAAACCTCAGGGGTAGAGTAGCAGTCAAGGTGTTTTGAACACAAAGATCTATGATAATAACAATATTTCTTCATGTAGCAGGGATTTCAGTAGGCCTTCATTATCTTATCTCAGGGTTATGTCACTATGCCTGCTTAATGTTATATATTATCCAGATGTCCCTTCATCATCTTAAATCTCCCAGAATATCATGGTCATCCATTATATTGACAATTTTATGCTACCTGGACATGTTGGGCAGAAAATAGTAAGCACTCCTAAATTCCTGATGAAACATATGCCCAACAGAATATGAGAAATAAGGGCAAGAGTTCAATGGCCTATACATTAGTGAAATATCTAGTTCTAGTGGTTTGTGGGCACATCCAGATATGCCTTCTAATGGGAGAGATAAGTTTTAAGTTGTTCTTTCTCACATATCCCACCTCAAGGAAAGAAGCACACTGCTTGGACTCTTTGGATATAGGAGGCCACATTTAACACATTTGGATGTTCTTTTCAAACCACTTACTAGGTGATCCATAAGACTGCCACTTTGGGTGGGGCTTGGATTAAAAAAAAAAACAAAAGGCTTTCCAGCAGGTTGTGGATATGTTATAAAACTGCCCTTCCACTTGGATCTTATGAGCAACAGACACAGTGGTATCAGAAGTATCTATGGTAGAAGAGATCCTGAATGGAACCTCTAACAATACCCAATAGAATAATCACAGCACAAGTATCTACAACTTGAGGGTAAGGCCAGGCCTACTTCTAACTACTATTATCCACTTAAAAGGTAACACCTAGAGGAGAGAGGGGAAGATGGTGGCAGAATAGGAGAACCCCAGGCCTGTCTTGTTCCATGAATACAACTAGATTAACTATCAAATCATTCTCAATACCCAGAAATAGGTCTGAAGACTGGCAGAACAAAATCTACAACAAAAGGTAGAGACAAGACCATATTGAAAAAGGTAGGAGTGTGCTAATAGAGCTTCAGTGAGAAACGGATCATGGCTGCAGTGATGGAGAGAGAGTCACTGTCATGGAGAAGGGTGAGAAACAGACTAGCACACAGGGCAGTGCACAGGGAAAAGGAATCTGTGTAGCAATTGGCTTGGAAAGTGAGAGGGCCTAAATTTCATGAGTTCTTAAAACCAGTGGGGCTTAAAGCCTGGAGTTTTAAAGTCAGTGTGCTTGGTTCTGGGAAAGCCCAAAGGACATTGGGGCTGCTCTTGGGAGAAAAGGCAGGGCAAAGAGCCTGGGGACATTCAGTATGTAAACAGCAATCTGAAGAGCATCTGGGGCACACAGTGGGGAGGTTAGTTGCTCATCTTGGAGTGTGTCCCAGAGAGGCAGCATTCATACCCCTCCAGGAACAAAGGAACTGGCAGACACCATTTCCCTCCCTTGCCCCTCAGCATAAACACAGAGCAACATGCAGGAACCAGTGCAGTGCAGACACTCACTACCTAACTTGCTTACACCAAACCTCCTCCCGCACCCCCGCCCCACCCATGCTCCAAGACACTCTTCCCACTCACACTTGCTTCAGTCCCAGCAAGCACATCAGGCCCCTCCCCCAGAAGACCTGCCAGGAGACTCAGGAGTTTTGTGAGGCCTCAGTTCTGGTGGCTGCAGCAATAGGCTTCATTTCACAAGCAGACCAGAGCACACCTAGTTAAAAAGTGTCACCAAAAAAAAAAAAAAAAAAAAAGTGTCACATTCGGGCTGAGGACCAAACACTGCCTAGAGCAGGCAAAGAGAGCCTCTGCAGACAACTGACCTAAATAATAAAGTGGTGAGGACACAACAGCAGAGCATACTCAGCACACACTGGAGACACTCCCTGAAGCACCAGGCCCTGGAGAACAGGGGCACTACAGTGCAGGGCACCACATGACCTTTTCTTCATAAAGCCATTACCCTCAAAAACAGGAGATGTAGCTGACTTTCCTAACACAGAGAAATAGGTTCAGAGCCTTAGACAAAATGAGAAGCCAGAGGAAATTTTCCCAAATGAAAGAACAGGACAAGGCCACAACCAGAGAACTAAGAGAAACAGATATAAGTAACATGCCTGATGGAGAATTTAAAGCAATGATCATATGGATACTCACTGGACTTGGAAAGAGTGGAGGACATCAGTGACACCACTGACACAACGAACATAAGGAATAAGATAGCACAGATAAAGGGCTCAAGAAATGAAATGAGAAACATGTTTGATAGGATGAACAGATAATGACCTAGAAGACAGATTAATGGAAAGTAATCAAGCTGAACAGAAGAGAAAGAGAGAAAAAAAAAAAAAGAAAGAAATAGAAAATTTGAACAGACTAATTAGCAGCAAAGAAATTGAGTCAGTAATCAAAAAACTCCCAACAAACAAAAGTCCAGGACCAAATGGCTTCACAGTCAAATTCTACCAAACTTTTAATGAAGAGTTAATACCTATTCTTTTCAAACTATTCCAAAAAATAGAAAAGAAAGGAAAACTTCCAAATTCATTCTATGAGTCCAACATTTCCCTGATACTGAGACCAGATAAAAACAACACATAACAAGAGAGCTACAGGCCAATATCTCTGATGAACATAGATAAAAATCCTCAACAAAATATTAGCAGTTCAAATCCAACAGTACATTTAAAAAAATCATGCACCATGCTCAAGTGGGATTTATACCTGGGGTGCAAGGATAGTTCAATATTCACAAATCAATCAACATGATGCATCTTTCAATAAGAGAAAGGATAAGAACTATATGATCATTTCAATAGACACAGAAAAAGCATCTGACAATGTACGATATCTATTCATGATAAAACCCTCAACTAAGTAGGTTTAGAGGGAATATACTTCAATATAATAAAGGCCATATATGAAAAACCCACAGCTAATATCATCCTCAATGAGGAAAAACTGAGAGTCTTTCCTGTAAGGTCAGGAACAAGACAAGGATGTCAACTCTTACCACTTTTTCCCATAGGTTCATCCAATTAAAGAGTAAAAGAAAGTTGTAGTCAGAATATTTACTCTGCCTTCTCACTTTTTACTTGACATTGGTTAGGCTCTGGCTGCATTCCTGAAGGACAGAACTTATACTAGGCAGCCTTCTTCTGTGGCTAGATCTACCATCCAGTTCTGGTAGCTTTTCCTTTGATGCTCAACTTCCTGCTGCTGCCAGTCCCAGAGTGCTTTACCATCCCCTGTACATTTCCCTTAATCCTGCCCTACCTTCATAAATGCTATTTTTATTAAAATTCTTTAATTATTCCCTTTCAGTATGACATGTTTCCTATGAAGACCCTGAGGAAATAGTCACACTCAAAGTAAGACTTAAAGGACACGAAGAATTCAGCCAAGTAAAAGGACAAAAGAGAAGTGTTTCAAGCAGAGAAAACAGCAAGTATAAAGGCTGCAAGAGATGAGTTTGTGCTTTTTGCAACAGGAAGAAGGCTAGTGTGGTTGGACAGAGTCAGGGATGCATCTGAAACTCTGGGAAACATCAACATTTGAAAGATGAACTGAGAAACTTGAGCCTGTGTTTGAGAATAAGAAAAAATAATCCTAAAGACAGCAGAAAAAGAAAGTGTCATAATAGCAGAGGAAGGTGTGTATCAACAAGATGGATGTACTCAACAGGCCAACTGCCTCAGAAGGATCCTTAGGATAGGAAAACACACAACCTACTGATTTTGACATTATGAAGATGATGGGAAATCTTAACATTAAAAGCGATCTTGGTAGAGTAGTTGGGAGAAAAATTCAGGATACTGTAGATTGAGGAGTGACATGAGCAATAAGAAAGTAGAAATAATATGAGCAGAATTCTTTCTCACAAAGCTTGGTTGTAAATGGAAGTAGATATGGATATGGATATAGCAAAAAGCACAAAAAGGGGATGTTCTAGAGAAAGTTTCTTTGTTTTTGGGGGGTTTTGTGTGTGTTTTTAGGTAGAACAAACTCAAGTGTGTTTATTGCCTCCAGGAAAAGAAGCAGTAGCAGCAGAAGAGAGGTTAAGCTATGGATATGAAAACTCAGGAGTAAATTATGGAGTTTTCCAAATTAAAAGGAAAAGATGAGATAAAGACCAGAGACAGAGGGATTCTCTTTGACAGGAGCAGGATATCTATTCTACTGAGACAGGTAAGAAGAAAGTACAGGAGCATATATAAAAGATTGAGTCATAGTAATCTTTTGAAAGAGCAAGGAAAGTGGCATAATGGGAGGTTTCTACAACATGTTTATTCCACAAAGTTTATTTATTTATTTAGTTTGAAGATTTATGTATTTATTTTTAGAGAGAGAGAAAGAGAGTGAGCAGAGGGAGGGGCAGAGGGAGAGGGAGAAAATCCCCACTGAGCACAGAGCTAGATGTGGAGCTCAATCTCACAACCCTGAGATCATGACCTGAGCTGAAATCAGGAGTCCCATGCTTAACCGACTGACCTACCCAGGCACCCCTATACCACAAAATTTATTAAGTTTTTCCTATATCTAAGTTTTTCCCAGTGCCAAAATACATGAATGATCATAAGTAGACAAATGCCTTGATCTCGTGAAATTTACATCCTAGTGGGAGAAGGCAGATAATAAACAAACAAATAAATAATAAAATGGGTAGAGATAAGAGCTAAGAAGAAAAGTAAAGCACGGTAATAAAACAGAGAGTAATGACAAGAGGGTTTTTGGAAGATGATACTGATTTAGGTAGGTTAGAAAAAAAAAAAAGGCCTCTCCCATGAGTTGACATTTGAGAAGAGACCTGAGTGAAGTTTGGGAACAAGAATACAAATAACAAGGAGATGAGTTTCCCACTCCTAAGATACAGCAATAACAAAGACCCTGAAATGGGAATGTTCTTTGAGAGTTTAGAAACAGGGACTGGGCTCAGGTGGAGCAGAGTAAGTGTGGGGACAGGGCTAGAAATTATCAAAGATGTTGGAGGAGTGAGCAGGAGTTGTTCATGTAGGCTTTTGAGAAGAGACTTCAAAAATAGCTGTTATGGGAAGTGAAATAGCAAGTTGACTTGGGACATTAAAACATTGACAAACAGCACCAAAAGTCCAGCCAAGGTTACAGACTAGAGATTTTTAATGATGCCAAACTAGTACATTGTTTAAGAGCAGAAAATACTTAGATTAACCCAAACCTAGAGCTCTCTATTGTGTTATAACAGAAAAAAAAAAAAAAAAGAAGGCAAGAGATTTGAGAATAGTGTCAAGTGAGTAATTTAAGCAATGGGCCATTGGGCATGTAAGCAAGAGAATAAAGTTAAAAGAGATCACATAGTTTGGGGAAAAATGATATTGGATAGTTGAAGAGGAAGTGTATAGGGAAGAGAAAAATGAGAAAGCCTGATCTGTGGTCAGAGACAGATATTGAATATTAAGAACTAGGCAATGTATAAAGATACCATATGATCCAGCAATTGCACTCTGAGTTAGATATCCAAGAGAAATGAAAATATGCACCTATAGAAACTATACATAAATATTTAGAGCAGCAGTATTAATAATAGCCAAAGGGGGAAACAACTCAAATGTCTGTCAGTGGGTAAGTGAATAAACAAAATGTGGTATATCTATATGATGGGATAATATTTGGCCATAAAAAGAGTGAAGCATTGATACATGTTACAGCATGTATAAACCTTGAAAACATTCTGCTAAGAGAATGATACCATTCATAGGAAAGTCCAGAATAGGGAAATTTATAGAGACAAGGTAGGTTTGTGGTTTTGGGGGGCTGTGGGGTGGGGGAATGGTATGTATAGTATGATAGCTAAAGAACATGGGGCTACTTCTTAAGATAATGAAAATGTTCTAAAGTTGACTGTGGTGATGGTTACATATCCTGTGAATATACCAAAAGTGATTTGTACACTTTAAATGGGTAAATTTTATGTTTATGTGAATTATATCTCAAGGATGGGTCCATCATGAAGACATGGAAGTGGGCTTCTAAAGTAGGATGAAAATGGAAATCAAGGAACTCGAAAACTAAAATACTGAATGACGTCTACATGGATATTGACAGAGGATGATGATGGAATCAGAAGTAGAGATACATATGGAGTCAGGTCCCAAAGTCCTTAGTGAATGCAGGTGAGTCACTAGGATATCAACAGATATGAGCGATAAGCAGAAAGGGTGATGGTTAACTATATTTCATTGAATTATAATTGGTTCTTGTTGTTTATATCTTTGTTAAAATTTTTTTAAAAAGCATATGTTTTGGATAGGTCAATAAAAGAAATAAGAATGCCTAGTGCCCTACATAGGACTGAGAGTGTGATAACAAACAGCCTCCACTTGAGAGAGCTGCAAGGTCTCAAATGTCCCCTGGTTCAATTAATGCAAAGATAAACCTAAGGCATTTTGTGAAGACATTCATGCTGTTTTGGGGGGATTTTTTCCGTTTATTTCCCTAATGTTTTTCTCTCCTTCTTTTGTTCTTGAACAACAACAACAAAAGTTCCAACAGCTATAAAGAATTGAGCACAGAGGAAAATAATGGAATGATGATTTGGAATGGAGAAGGAGAGAAAACACTGAACTTAATAGAGAAGACAAAAAACTGCAGTAATTTGTATTTTTAATGGTGCCAAAGGATGACATGATGAGAGGAATGAAGAGATTCACTGGTTTTTCAATACCTTGAAGTTGCAATAGCTTGGAATGAACAGACTAGATAGCATTTCATGTCTGCAGAATGAGCCAGAGCTATGTTTCAGCAACAGGCTTGTACCTGGACAGACTTCTGGTTAGGGAACAAAATGTGCCATATACTGGGCCATTCACTGGGACATGAACATAAATAAAACACAGTTCTGTATTTAAATAATCCTTTGGTTATTACAACAAAATAAATGTGGAATAGTCACAGCCTGAATTAATATAATAAACAGTACTGGAGAAATCTGGAAGATCTTTTCAAAAAATTTTTATAAGTTCTACTTTATATTCAATGAAATGCACAGATCTTAAGTGTGTACTTTGTTCAGTTTGACAAATGAGTACACTTATGGAATCCACACCCTTATCAAGTCAGAATATTCCCATCACCTTGGAAAATTCTCTCACACCTCTTTCCAGTAAGTCCTCTGTCTCATTCCCCAGAAGCAACCCCACTCATCTGATTTCTCTTACCTTAGATTACTTTGGCTTATTCTAAACTTCTTATAAATGAAATAATAAATTATATACTACTTTTGTTTCTGGCATCTTTTACTCAACATAATATTTTTGAGAGTTATCCATGTTTTTGTGTGTACCAGTAGTTCATTTCTTTTTATTGTTCCATTGAATGAATACATCACAGTTTATTTAATCATTGTTCTCCTGTTGATGGATACCTGGGTTTTTCCCACTTAGGGGCTACTACAAATAAAGTAGCTCTAACATTCTAGAGCAAGGCTTTTGTGGATAGATGTTTCCAGTCTTAGATAAATACCTAGGAGTGCAGTTGCTGAGTCCTAGTGTACATATACATGTTTAACTTTTTGATGCCAAACTATTTTCCAAAGTGGGTGTACCATTTTAGAATCCCACCAGCTATGTATGAGTGTTCCAAATGTTCCACATCCTCTAAAACATTTGGCATCAACAATTTTATTTCAATTTGTGTTTTAATTTGTATTTCTCTGAGAATTAATGATGTTGAACACTTTTAAATGTGCTTATTAGTCATTCATGTGTCATTTTTGTGATGTGTTTGGCTCAAGTATTTTGTCCATTTTTTATACAATTATATGCCTTATTATTGAGTTGTAGGAATTCTTAATATGTAAGCCCTTTGTCAAATGTATTTGCTATAAATATTTTCTCCCAGCCTGTTATCTATTTATTTTCTTAACAGTGTCTTTTGATTATAATAAAGTCCACTTTATGGTTTCTTTATACTAACAGATCTTAGCCTACTCAAAGTTCATGAAAATATTTTCCTGTGTTTTATTCTAGAAGCTGTATAACTTTAGCTTTTATTTATAGATCTATGATCCATTTCAAATTAGCTTCTGAGTATGGAGTGAGGTAGAAGTTGAAGTGCTTTTTTTATTTGGATATCACTTTTTTTGAGCACCATTTGTGAAAAGATTTCCCACTTCTCACTGAATCCCTTTGATGCCTTTGTTGAAAATTATTTGATCACATATATGTAAATCTGTTTCTAGATTCTATATTTTAATCTATTCATCTATTATTTTACTAATACTATACTATCTTTACTACTGTAGCTTTAAAACATATCTTGAAGTCAGGTACCTCTAACTTTGTTAAAAGATTTTTTTTTTTGCTATTCTAGGTCTTTTGTATTTTTAAATACATTTTAAAATCAGCTCGTCTGTATTATTTAAAAGCCCACAGGGAATTTAGGTAATTTGTGATTATACTGAATACACACATACACACACACATAAATTTAGGGGAGAATAAACATCTTAACAATATTGAGTCTTCCAATAAATAAATACAGTATTTCTTTCTATTTACTTGGGTCTTTTAACATTTCTCTCAGCACTGTTTTATAGTTTTCAGTGAGGCAATATTATGCACCTTGTATAAAATTAATCCTTTAATATTTTGTGGTTTCAGTGTTATTGTAAATGGTATTTAAATATTTTAAATTTCCAATTATTCATTGTCTAAGATATTTGAAAGGAGGAGTTGGTGGGGCTGAGAAGTGTTGTGTCCAGGAGTCGAGAGTGGGAGGCAACTGGACACAGAGGATCAAATATAGGCCTGCACACCCTGGGGATCATAGAAATCTGCTGTTCAATTCCGGAAGAATCTGGCTTAGGAGAAAATTTTTTTTTCTTTTTAAAATTACTTCCCTTCATCTGTTTTGGTGTGGTATAGATTCTTAGCAATAGCTTTGGATCCTTTTATAATAATTGACAGGAGCAATTTCTTCTGTAGAAAATAACGATTGAACTTAAAAATTTTACAAAACAACATTTCAAAATTGAGAAAATATTCAGACGTGATTCAACTAAGAATGGTTTTTGTATGTCAGACCGAACTGACTTGCTTGCTTCATAAACCCACAACGTAAGGCTGGTTACCTGCGTTAAATATATTCGTAATGCTCAGAGGGTTAGCCTAAGGACAGAAAATTATCAGCAAGCAGACTTTGACAGATGCCATGCCCTATTCTGAATGTGTGTTTGTGCTCTCTATCACCTAATACTCCCAGTGATTTAGTGCATCCTACAGAAGAAATTTTTATTTGAAAAGTAAGCACCATCCTCACTATAAACAACTGGAGCTGCATTAAATGCTTTGGCAGGCAGAAATAAGCATAGAGATTTTATGTTCCTGAGTGTGATGAGTAATTTTTGCTAAATATAAATTGCTATGTTAAATCAATATGCTGAGTTTCCAAGTATGGAGAACATGTATCCTATTAATTGATCATGAGATTATACATTTTCCCAGAAAATTCTGTTATCTTTTTTGAGAACTCTGCTCCCTACAGTTTGAATGACCTTTCACCATGTCCGTTTTCTTTGGACAATGATGTAAGACAGCAATTTATTCTACTCTCTAAATATGGGTAAAAAAAAAGCAGGGAATACAGGGTTAACAGATAAGCTCTAGGACACACAAAAAAGGGTTTATAATAAGGCAAATAGATTTAGAGGAGGGATAAAAAAAGATGTGAAAATTCAAAAGGATGAGGAAAGCAAGGTAAGATATTTTCTGAGTGAAATGAAATTTGCAGATTGTAAAATTCCACCAAGCATGGCTATGGTGGTTGAGCAAAGATCTTTATAAAGCACATGGTTATGTTATAATCCACACTCTCCTTTCTCTGCTGAATTAGTCCTGACTCTGGCTGAACAAAAGGATCACATCAGAACTTTTTTTTTTAAGATTTTATTTATTTATTTTGAGAGAGAGAGCACGCGAATGGGGGGAGGGCAGAGGGAGAAGGAGAGAGAATCTCAAGCAGACTCCACGCTGAGCGCGGAGCCAGACATGGGGCTTGATCTCAGGACCTTGAGATCATGACCTGAGTGGAAATCAAGAGTCAGACGCTTAACCGACTGAGCCACCCAGGTGCCCCTCACATCAGAAGCTTTTTAAAAATTCAGTCTAGAAAGGAGGGTCCTAGTACTCAGTGTATTTTTAAAAGGCCCACCAATTAAATGAATGCTATTTAAAGTTGTTAAGAATCATAGATGTAAAACTATTGTCATTAGTTATAGAGGTAACCACTGGAAAAACTAAATACTGAAACAGTCAGAAGTGAATTCTTCTAGTGTATGATTCTACAGGTAAAAGTAGTGTAGGACAAGTGACTTAATTTTTCAATTTCTAGCCCTCTATACAGTTTGGTTTTTATAAACATGTGCACATGATATATTTTAAAATAATTTTTAAAACCCAGTAAAATGAAAAATAAAGTTCACCAGGTGACTGTGAAGAAGAGGGAGACTTGGAAAGACTGTTCTAAGATGCAGTTTTAGAGGAGTGAATGAGTCAAAATTAGCAAACTCACTGCTAATTCCTAAGTATACTCTCCCTCAACGTTGATAATGACCAGTATGCATATACCAATTGTTTAAATATTTAAATATTTTAAGTATTTTCCTGCCAATTGATAATATATCCTCCCCCTGACATCTACGACCCTCTGAACCTACCCACTTCCAAAAACTAAAAAGTTAATGCCATACTGAGTATAGCAATGGGTCTCCAGGACACTGCCCAAGACCTCTGGCTGATGTTTATTTGGACTGGTCTGTGTCTTTGGATGCTCAAAAATATGACTGATATCCTTGCTTTCCTCTTATCCCTGCAAGCTGCAAGCATATACTCAACAGTATATGGTAAGTCGAACTGAATTTTTCATCCCTTAAAAAACATGCAGGGCTTGATCCCAGGGTCCTGGGATCATGATCCAAGCCAAAGGCAGACACTTAACCGACTGTCCCTGCTCAGTGGGGAGTCTGCTTCTCCCTCTCCCTCTGCTCTTGTGCTCTCTCTCTCGCTCACTCTCTCTGTTAAATAAATAAATAAAATCTTTTTTAAAAATTAAAAAAAACCACATCAGGCAGTCTCCATACATTTAAAGCCAAAGGTTACACAGTTTTACATTCTGGAGGTACACAACCAAAGGAAGGAATAAATGAACACATTAATGAATTATTTAATGAACAATATGAAAAAACTTTCTGAGCTGGGAAAGCCACATTTTCCCTGAAATATTTGCATCCAAAAGTACAACAAAAAGCAAGACAATGGTGGAGACAGTTGTCTTAACTGTGTTGATAAAAGACTGAACCCTTTTTGTCTGTGAAGCACATTGCCAGGGGTCTATATAACAAATTGCTACTGTTTAGATCTTCAGAGCCCTGCCAAGGAGAGCTTCAGCAGTCTTCTACAATGCACAGCTAGAGTGACTGCCAAATAGTCAGACAGAGTGTCTCACGGGGATTTAGACATATATGCAGGCCCCAGCCCATCCCGCCAACTTGACTCTCTAACCCCACTCTATTGATCATGACTGAGAGCCGTGATTTTTATAGGCTTTTATTTGGCCTTATAAAGTTAAGTTATAGAAAGACTAGCAGGCTCACGCCAACCCTGAAATGTTTTCCTTTTTAGTCACAAGGCAATTCCCAAAAAGATTTTATTCAGGAAGTTGAAGATACTTTGGAATAATAGCTATTACCTTGTAGCTAGTAACTAGTATTAGTTACTACCTAGTTATTTTGGAAGAATTCCTGTAGTCCAATATAGCATTAACGGCTCTAGAGTGTATCAGGTAACTAACTGTGAGCAGTTCTATCTCAATTTCTTTGTCCACTAATGTTCATTTGCCATACCTTGTTGCTGTAAATTATATGTTTGTGAGGTTTCCCCAACTAAGCCGCTAGCCCCTTAAGAGCTAAGAAAATGTATATATATATTTATTATATATATATATTTATACCCATTGCAACTAGTATTGGTGTCTGGTATATAGCAGTTGCTCAACTAAAGTTTCTGGAATGGAATGGAATGAGATGAAATGGAAATGAAAGGGAAGGGAGAGAAAGGAATGATGTCTAGAAAATTATTCAAATTTAGAAAATTATAATTAACTTTTTGCCTCTTGATTCTCTTAATGGGGTAATATCTGTCATCTCTTTTTTAACATTTCATTTTTTATTTATATATTATATATATTTATTTATTTATTTTGAGAGAAAGAGAAAGTGTGTGCACATGGGGGGTGGAGAGGGGGAGAGGGAGAGGGAGAATATTAAGCAGCCCTGACATGGGGCTCATCTCACAACCCTGAGATCAAAGCCTGAGCCGAAATCGAGTCAGATGCTTAACCGACTGAGCCACCTAGGAGCCCCTGGGGAAATATCTGTCATCTCTATCTCATAGACAAAACATAATTTTATAGGAGCATCTTTTGAAAAACACCTAGAATCTTTTAGATAAAAATATTTGGTAGGCAGAATGGCCTCCCAAAGATGTCCATGCCTTCATCCCTGGAATTTGTGAATAAATTACATGGCAAAAGGACTTCGCAGATGTGATTAAAGTTACAGGCATATGATAACGTTACAGACTATCTTTTTTGGCTGAATCTAATCACATGAGCCCTTAAAAGCAAAGAACTTTATTTGGCTGAAATCAGAGAGATTCCAAGTGTCAGAGGGACTAGACTGACCATTGCTGAAAAGGGCTATATGGAAAACATAGTGAAGGAATGCAGGCAGCCTCTAGGAGCAAAAATCAGCCCCTATCTGTCAGTTACACACACACAAAAAAAAACCCAAAAAACAAAAAACAGGAATCTCAGCCCTACAAACATAAAGAACCAAATTAGGCCAATAACTTGAATGAGCTTAGAAGTGGTTTCTTCCACAGAGCCTTCAGTAAGAAACACAGCCCTGTTGCAAACTTGATTTTAGCTCAGTGAGACGTGTCAGACACGTGACACAAAAAGCTACGAGATAACGAAAGGTCTTGTTGTAAGCTGTTCAAGTTTTGGCAATTTGTTATAACAGAAATAGAAAATTGAAATAATGCAGTAACTGTATAATTCTCATTTCTAAATAATTCAGGACTTAAAAATTTAATTGCTCTTAATTTCACATACTTAGTGAAATAAGTGGATTGCCATATTTTGGCCTCCTGCTTTATTAAAAAATATATGATTTATCAGTACATTCATTCATTCGATAAATATTTGAGAGTCTGTATGTCAGGTATGAGGAATGGTCTGTGAATTATGACATCAACACAGGTTATACCAATGACTTTACGTGGACAATTGGAAGCGATTAGATTACATAGTACTCAGTTTGTCTATGAAAAAGGGAGGTGTTACCAACACTAACTCTATGTGTAAGCTAGGACTAGCCATTTTCTCTCTCTGGATGTGGTTTTTACCTTGCTAAAGTGAAGGCATGGCAATAAATCAGTGTTTCCCAGTGTTCTACAGCATACTGGTACACCTGGCTATAGTAGGTAAGTATTGTGTTGGAGCTGGGGAAGAAGGGAAAAGGGTTCTATGCTCAGAAGAGGACTTTTATAGACTCCCACCACCTGTCCCACTTACCTACCAGTATCTGCCCACACAAACTTTACCTTCCTACCTGTTACCATAAAGGCACTCTGTGCTGATATCTAAAGTCAGAATCATACTTGTGCCTGTAGGAAAATGCTCTAGCAAGTCTCCCTTCTCCTACATCATCAGTTTTCATTCTCTTACGGATCACTGTCATAAGCATACAAACATACGACTATTTCTTCCTTCCTAAAAGAAAAAAATAAAGCACAAACTACCCTTCACCCTACTTTCTTCCCACCTTTTTCTTTGAGCCCATTTGCAACAAAACTTCTTAGAAAAGTTTCTATACTTACCATCTTCAATTATCCCTCTTCTCATTTTCTCCTAAACCTACTTCATAAGGTTTTTGACTCCACCATTTTTCTAAAATTGTTATTTGTCAAGTTTACCAATGAATCCATGTTGCTAAATCCCATGTTTAATTCTCAGTCCTTGCCTTACTTGACCTGTCAAGAGCATATGACACAGTTGTTACTCCCATCTCCTTGATCTAGAGTCATCATTGTCTACCAGGACACCACATTCTCCTACTTTACTCCCTGTCCCCTTGCCTACTCCTCAGTCTCCTTTGCTGGTTTTTCCCCCTTCTCCCCAGGCTCTTATAATGCTGGAGATTCCAGGTTTATTCTTTTGTCCATTTTGATTTTTTTTATTACCACCTTGGTGACCTCTTCATGTTTCAGGTCTTTAAATATAATTAACATGTTGATTGCTTCCAAATTTGTATCTCTAGCTCAGACCTCCTTCCTGAACTTCTGATTCATATATATCTAATTGCCTTCCCAGTATCTCTATTGCTATGTCTATGCATGATCACAAACCCCAAACTGAATTCCTAATCTTTCTCTAGAAAGCTAGCTCTACATATATAGTCTTCCTATCTCAATTGATGGGAACTTCATCCTTTGAGTTCCTCAGGCTGGAAGCCTGGAAAATATCTTTGACACCTTTCATACTCCACAGGTAATGTGCACATTCTCTTGGCTCTACATGCAAAAATATCATCACTCTCACCATCTTCACTGCTATTCTCTTAGTCAAAATTACAATAATGTCTCATGTGGATTACTGCAATGGACTCCTAGTCCCTAGTGGGCTTCCTTGCCTCTGACTTTGCAACTCTATAATAATCTATTCTCAACACAGCACTGTCTTTTTAGAACTTAAAAAAATTCAAGTTACTTCTCTGGCCAAAACCTTGCTGTGGCTCCCCATTTCACTTAGAGAAAAAGCCAAAAGCCTTAAATGGCCCATAAGTATCTTTATAAGATTTTCTCTCATCTCTTCTCCCATGACTGTGCTCTTACTCATTTGGCTTCAGCTACAATGGTCCCCTCGCTCTTGCCTGAACATCAGACCTGTTCTTGCCTTAGCATTGGTTGTTCTGTCTGGCTGAAATGCTATTCTCCCAAGTATCTACTTAATAATTCCCTTGCCTCTGTCAAGTCTTTGTTCAAACGTCACCTTCTCAATGAGTCCTTTTTTGACCATTCTATGAAATGCTGAATGAGATCTGTTCCCATCCCTGCACAAGTCCTCTTAATTCCCCTTATACTCCTCTAATTTTTTGCATGGCATTTGTCATTTTCTACCATATTTTATAAATTACTTATTCTTATGTCTATTGTTTATTCCTTACCTCAACCCTCCAGCATGTAAGCCCTGAGAGGACAAGATTGTCTGTTTTGGCACTAATATATCCCAAGTACCTCTGGCAGAGCCTGCCACATAGTAGGCACATAATAAATATTGGTTAATGAATGAAATGTATGTTAATGAGGTTTGTTTAATGAGGAATTTTTGAGTACCTATAATATACTGATAAGATTTGAGAATCTCCCAAATATACTGTGCATGTTGTCCACATTTACTTAACCACAGAACTAATTTGTTACATAATGCCTATAATATCTCATAAAACACCCATTTTGCAGGTTTAAGAAAAGCTAAATCAAATCATTTTTTAGGTCCCTTCATCTACAAAATGTGTAATTCCATCAGGAAATGCTTCACAATTTTAAATTGCTAGGCATGACTTCTCAGTGCTATTTGTTAATTGGTTTACTATATTTTGAAAGAGGAATATAGCTTCCAAGTGGCATGTAAGGCCATCTAGTCAGAGATTTGAAGCAGATGAATTTTACCTTGACTGATCTCATTTGTAGTCTTATTTTACTTTTGAAACCTGCAACATTCCAATTAGTTACAGAGTTTTCAGACCTGTTAGAGACCTTAGAGTCGTGTCATATTAAAAGTGAAGAAGAGACATATAGTCGTGTCATATTAAAAGTGAAGAAACCTAGTCAGCAAAGGGATTTTTTCCTAGGCTGTCACTACTGAGTCCCATGAAGCAGGTCCAATCAATATGGCCCAATATGTCCAGGATAAATACAGTAATGTATTATGTATTATACTCCAAACTTACCCAAGTGCATTTTTCACTTGTTCAATTGGTATTGAACGTGGTATACCAAAATCCTTTTCCGATTCCTTCCTCCGTATATATCTAACATACTCACTAATTATGACACTAATTACATATTAGCATCTCCTACTGGAGATATTACTTTTCACTGAGTAATTTATAGCAGCTTAGAAATGAAAAAAATCTCAGATTTCTATAACAATATATATCCTGATTAATTAATATGATCTTGCCACTATATCATTTTTTAAGGACATGTAATTATTTCTTCTATTTTAAAAAGAAAAACAAAAAATTTCTCTTGGCCCTACTTCCTTCTCACTTTTTCTTTGATCTCATTTTTAGCAAAACTCCTTGGAAGAGCTGCTCTTTATGCACTCTGTATATCTCTGCTTGGTTCTAGCAGAATCTACATACCTGTCTTTTGATATCTCAGGACCAGCAATTACTTCTCAAGATGTTGATCTTTTCAATTAATCTACTCATTTTCTAAACATTTGAGATAACTTAGCTGAATGTGTTCTTAACCCCAACTCCCAATATTTTAAGAGAATATCAAGGGAAAAGATGAAGGGAATGAGTACTTGTTATTGCTTCAAATTTGATTCACTGTAGTACATTCATTTGTTCCAGAAATGCTTTTGTTAATTCTATTTAGCTCCTATTTTGGTGAGATAGGTCAAGAGGATGAAAAGGTACAAACTTCCAGTTAAAAAATAAATAAGTCATGGGGATGATGAGTACAGTATAGGGAGTATATCAATGAGACTGTAATAACTATGATGAGCATTTTGTAATGTATATAATTGTCAAAGCATTATGTTGTACAACTGAAACTAATGCAATATTGTATGTCAACTATACTTCTATTAAAAAAAACTAAAACAAATGGAAATGCTGTTGAGCCTCTATTTGTTTTTTTAGAGGTCTGGGACACAGAGCTGAACAAAGTATCTATTTTTAAGGACTATATCATCTAGTGAAGAGGAAAAGAAAAATAAACAAATAGCAAGAAGCAGCCAGGTATTGCTAAATGCTATAATGAAGATAAAACAAGATGATATACTTGAAAGATCTGAGAAGCTGTTTAGATTAGGTAATCAAGGAAGACTAAAGAAGTGTCTTTAATGTGGATCTAAATGGCAAGATAGCAAGTCTCTTAAAAGAGGTAAGGGAAAAGCTCTTTAGGAGAAAAGGTTCTTCAAAGGCCAAAAGTGGAACTAAACTTGGTGTCTTCAAATAAGAGAAGGAAGGAAAGTGTGACTATAGCTGTGCGTGAAGCAGAACACATGAGAAATGATAAGAGTGATCAGCAGAGGCCAGACCTGTAGGGCATGGAGGCCAAAGGAAAGGGTTTGAGTTTTATTCTGAGTGAACTGGGAACCCAGCAGAGACATAAATGATAAGCAGGTAAATGATATGGTCTGATTTCTTCTTTTAAAAAAGAAATTGTTCTGGGGGGTGCCTGGGTGGCTCAGTCATTAAGTGTCTGCCTTCGGCTCAGGTCATGATCCCAGGGTCCTGGGATTGAGCCCCGCATCAGGCTCCCTGCTCCGTAGGAAGCCTGCTTCTTCCTCTCCCACTCCCCCTGCTTGTGTTCCGTCTCTGGCTGTGTCTCTCTCTGTCAAATAAATAAATAAATAAAATCTTAAAAAAAAAAAAAAAGAAAGAAAAGAAATTGTTCTGGCTTCTGTGTGGAGACTGGATAGCAAAGGGAAGAGGATAAGAGGAAATTTGAGCAAGCGGAGTCTATTCAGTGCAGCTCTGTACCTAAGATTTCCCTGAGTATGCCTAATGAGAGGCTTGAGTCTAAGTGTAAGTAATTTTAACTTGTTCTGCTTTTGTCTAAAACATTAAAAACTCATTTTGAAAAAAAATGGATTTTCTTATAATGAACATAATAATGAGTAACTTTTTATTTTTAAAAGAAAGGATATAATGGTCTCTTAATTTTGTATATTAGATTCTCCATGTACTTAAATCACCATCAATACCACCTCTGGCCACATCTCACAGACTTTAATTCGCCCATGGATACATGGCACTCTGTGTACCTAGCCCTCCAAAATCCAACTTAATTTTATAACATGTTCTGAGCACCCTGCAAAGTTCTGAGGATATTCAAGTAAATAAGGTACAGTCTGTGCTCACACAAAGTTCAGAATTCAGTCAGGGAGTGAAGACTAAACCAGTAACTGGCATAGAACATATGTTTTGGGAAACATGATGAGGAAATAAATAACTCTGTATGGGTTGGGGGAGGGGGGGAAAGATTGGAGGGGATTATTGTGAAAATAGGATCTTTGAGCTCAGCAAACATAGGTGGAGAGAATGGAGTCTACAGAAGGAATCACAAAGCAAAGTATGGAGACTTTGAAAGTGCAAAGTGTGTTAGGGAAATAACAAGTCATAGTGTGGGGCTCAGGCTCAGGACCATGCTTTATCACGCTAAAGGAAGTTAATTAAACTTTTGCAAATGTAAGTTCACAGTGAAATAAAGTTTCATAGTGTCTAAGATAAGAAATTATTTCTTTCCTTCACTTTAGGATAATTCATATATAGTTGCTGTAAAAATTGAGTTTAATACTTTCTTAGGAGAAACGTTTTAAACTACATTATCTTATTTCTTGCCACATGAGGAGTAAACTTCACATTAATCTCCCCTTTAATGTATCTTCTTTTAAACTTATTAATATTGAATTCTGGTTTTAGTGTTGACTGTGACATCTTTATTATTTTATATTTTCATTTTTTCAAGACTGAAAATAAGTCAAAGGCTGCTCTGGGTTATCCGGAATGTTGATGTTACTTGTAACGCTCTTCTATTTGGATTTGCTTCCGTAAAAGCCATTTATAGTTCATTGCCTCAGCAATCTTTGTCACAGGAAGAACTAATTTCTTTGAAAGGTTATGGTTTGAAAGATTCAAAATGATTGCTGCCTTGCCTATTTTAGTGCAATCATTCATATATATATATGTGTGTGTGTGTGTGCCAAAAATACATTTTGTAAATTATGGGATTTACAATCTTGGTCAGCCACTGAAGGATACTCTGGTATTGAGATTATTCAAATTTTCTGATCTTGCCAAAGACATTAAGAGCATTTAATGAAATAATTCAAATTATTGTTAACCCGGAATGAACCTAAATTTATGTTCTGCTTCAAAATTTTAAAAAAAATGCATATAAATATCACATGGCTGTGAATCTGTGCAATTTAAATCACCCCTTAATCAGTTTTGCTAAAAACAGAATCTAAGGGAAGAAGCTCTACATAGCTCATCTGCTTCACAGGATTCTCACTCACATGGAGCTCCCTCTAAGGGCCAAATCAATTACTGCACAACAAAGCTTACCCAACACAGGAAAGGGATGTCTATGTGCTTAGCCCTGTGATAAGCACTTCACAGGCACATCCATTATCCTCACAGCAACACCACTAGGTTAGGCAAGACCTATTACTCTCCTCATTCAGGATATAAGAATACTGATTCTCACACAGCTTGCACATACTGATGTCAAGGTTTAGATTAGGCTCTAGAACTTGTAATCTCTCTGCTAATGTGCTCTTAGCAATGATATTAATATCAAGATGAATGATTTCAGTGCACATAAACATCAGGAATAAATACAGAATGTTCTTCAGTCAGAAAAATATAGCCTAATGGAAGCAAAGGTTTCTGGGAGAAACGTAACTTATATATTTCATATGCCAGGTTCTGTCTAGACATTTAACTTATGTTATCTCTTTAGTTCCTAAAATAACGCTTTAAGATAATCATTATTACCTTATTATTAAATGAGAAACCTGAAGGTAGAGAATAAATTAACTTGTTCAAGGTTGTAGAGCAAATAATAGAAAAAACTGGAGATTCAAATCCAAATCCCACTTACTCTAAAGCTCATGTTCTTTCCACTACAATTTGGGTGAGTTTTTGGTGGTAAAGCTTTGTTTGGTGTTCAGTCTTTCCACTCTGTCCCCAAGTTGTTCATCAGTTAAGCTATTTTAGAGCAACATGGAAGCCACTTGAATAATACAGAAAATCCAGAGATATTTGCTTATAAGAATCTATGTGTGGCAGGCAGAATAATAACATCCCCCACCCCCACCAAAGATGTCCAAGTCCTAATCCCCTGAACTGGTGAATAGTTTACCTTACAAAGCAACAGGGAGTTTTCAGATATAACTAAGTTAAGGATTCTGAGATGGGAGATTATTTTGGATTATCCAGGTGGCCCAATACAATTGTAAAGGTTCACCATAACTCAAAATTGATCATAGACATAAATGTAAAACCTAAGAACATAGATGAAATAGGTGAAGGGGATCAAGAGGTACAAACTTCCAGTTACAAAATAAATAAGTCATTGGTATGATCACATAGGGATTATAGTCAATAATGTTGTAATAACTTTGTATGGTGACCAATGGTAACTACACTTATCATGGTAAGCATATTGTAATGTATATAACTGTCAAATCACTATGTTGTATAACTGAAACTAATGTAATATTATATGTCAATTATACTTCAATTAAAAATTATAAAAATCTGAAACAATACATAGGGAATAACATATTTGACCTTTGGTTAGGCAAAGATTTCTTAGATTCAACACCAAAAGTGTGATCCATGAAAACAAATTGTTACACACTATAAAATTGCAAAATTGCAAAATAAGTATGCTTAGTGAAAGATGTAAGACAAAATATAGTGCATACCATATACTTCCAACTGTATAAGATTCTAGGAAATGTAAAATAACATATGGTAATAGAAGGTAGATCAATAGGTGTCTAGAGATCAGGAGAGGATACAGGTAAGGACAAGAAGGAGGAATTACAATGGTCCATTAAGAAATTTTTGGAAGTGATAGAGAAGTGCAGTATTTTGACTATTGTCATGATTTCACAGGTATATATACAAATGCTGTAACATCAAATTGCACATTTTAAATATGTGAAGTTTATTTTATGTCAATTATGCCTCAATAAAGCTGTAAGAAAATCAACCAACATGATTCATCTCTTAAGAGAAAAGCAAATCATCATTTCAAAATAGAGAAAGAGCATTTGACAAAATCCAACAATCATTCAGGATAAAAGCTCTCAGCAAACTTGGAAGGTTCTTGAATATAAAAAATGTATCAAAGAAAACCTGCAGCCAACATCACAATTAATGGTGAAATATTAAGGAAAGGATGGATGCCTTACCTTACTGCTTCTATTCAACATTGAACTAGAATTTCTTAACCCATGTAATAAGGCAAGAAAAAGAGAAGACATAAATATTGGAGAAGAATATGGTAAGCTGTAATTATTCACAGATGACATGACGGGATGGTGAAAACTCTATGAAATAGACAAAAGAAAATTCCTAGAAGTAATAAGTGAATTTAGTAAGGGGGAACTAGTATAAGAGCTTTGGGGTTTTTAATTTCTTTCCTAGAACAAGATTTGTATAATAGGTTGAAGTATTATTCTGTATTCAACACTTCTCCTTCTATTTCACAGGAGAAATATTCTTTCCTGCTGCTTTGATGGTGGACCTGACCACGTGACTTGTTTGGGTTAATGAAATGTTGGCACTTCACATTATGGCATTTCACAATATGGTGAACAACTTAGGGATGGGAGTGGAAAGACTAAACACTGAACAGAGCAGATGTGCATTTCACACAGCAGAAGCTTGCAATGTGTCATGGAGTTAGACTTGTTCCCTTGAGGGTCTGCCATTACCACAAGAAAAGCATGCTCACTTTGGCACACTATTCCTAGACAGAAAATGAGAGATAGTTGCAGAAGAGCTGCCCACCCAATCTGTCCCAATCAGATCCAGCCTACATCAGACAATCTCAAGCCAACTTCCAGCTACATAAGCTAAATACATTCTTACGCCACTGAGATATTGTGGTTGTTTTTTATGCATGTAGCTAAGTAACAGACATTTTCCAGATTTTTTGCCTGGCTGAATGTTATAGACAATTTCAATATTCTCCAGAAATAAACCAAGTATTATTTTTATGTGCAGGCAAAGAGATAAACATATATTATAGAGTATAAGAATACAATAGATTCTATGGCTGACAGATTTTAATTAAGGGTATTAAGAACATTCAATGAGGAAAGAATAGTCTTTCCAACAAACAATGCTTGGAAAACTGGATAACCACACGTAAAAGAATGAATTTGAATCCTTACCTCATACCATATATAAGCATTAACTCAAAATGTAGCAATAACTAAATATAAGAGCTAAAACTATAAAATTCTTAGAAGAAAATATAGAGGTATATCTTCATGACCTTGGATTTGAAAAAAGAGTCTATATATGCCCAAAAAGCAAGACAAACAAAAGAAAAAATAGACAAATTTGTCTTCATCAAAATTGAAAACTTTTGTGTTTCAAAGGAAACATTACAAAAAGTGAAAAGACAACCCATAGAATGGCAAAAAAATATTTGCAAATCATATATCTGATAAGGGATTTGTATCAACAATATATAAAGAACTCTTACAACTCAATTATAAAAATACAACCCTATTAAAAAATGGGTAAAGATCTGAATAGACATTTCTCCAAGGAATTTATATATTCCAAGGAATATGTATATATATATCTCCAAGGAAGATATATAAATGGCCAATAAGCACATGAAAAGATGCTCACATAATTAGTCATGATGGAAATGCAAATCAAAACCACAGTGAGATATCACTTCATACCCTATAGGATGGCTAGAATCAAAACAAGTCAGATAACAAATGTTGGTGAGGATGTAGAAAAATCAGAATTCTGATACACTCCTGGTGGGAATGTAAAATGGTACAGCTGCTTTGGAAAACAGTCTGGTGGTTCCTCCAACAATTAAACATAGAGATATCATATGACCCAGCAATTACAACTCCTAGAGAAATGAGAACATATGTCCATACAAACACTTGTACATGAATAGCAGCATTATTCAAAAAACCAAAAGGTGGAAACAACCCCAATGTCCATCAACAGATGAGTGTATAATCAAAATGTACTATAACCATATAATAGACTATTATTTGGCCATAAAAAGGAATGAAGTACTGATACATGGTACAACTTGGATGAACCTTGAAAACATTAATCTAAGTGAAAGAAGCTAGTCTCAGGGAAGCCTGGGTGGCTCAGTCAGTTGAGCATCTACCTTCGGCTTAAGTCATGATTCCAGGGTCCTGAGATTGAGCCCTACGTAGAGTTCCCTGCTCAGCGGGGAGTCTGCTTCTTCCTCTCCCTCTGCCTGCTGCTCCCCCTGATGTGCTCTCTCTCCCTCTCTCTCAAATAAATAAAAAAAAAATTTAAAAAGCCAGTCACAAAAAATCACATGTTATGTTATTCCATTCATATGGAAGTTCAGAACAGGGAACTCTATAGAGACAATGTAAATTAGTGCTTGCTTAGGTCTAGGGGCAGGAGAGATGGGGGAACAGGGGAGTGACAGCTAAGGGGTATGGAGTTTCTTTCTCAAGTGATAAAACTGTTCTAAAGTTAACTGTGACAGTGGATACGCAACTCTGTGAATATACTAAAAACCACTGAATTATACACTTAAATGGGTAAATTGTGAATTATATCTCACTCAAGCTGTTTTTAAAAAGAGTACAACATAAATTATTCTTGTCATTATAAGAAAAGTTTGTTAACTATTTTTCTAATTAATTAAGGAAAACCTTACGAAGAATTTGGGATTTTAGACAAGTCTTGAAATGCTGAAACCAGAGGATTTGATAGATAAAAGTTTAGGAAGTAAAAATAATTTAATTGGCAGAAGAATAATAGTGTTCTGGACATGCCTCAAAGGCAAAGTAAATTTGGTATTTGTGGCTATAAAGGAAAATATATGGAAAGAGCAATTCTCTGGCTTTATCTTAGCACTAACCAGATTATTGTGTGATTGTCTCTTTATGGTTCCATCCAAATTCTGTCTTCCAGAAGTTGATCACTTACAAGGACTAGGGGAGTATGCTCTTATTAATCAGCAAGGCAGGAGGTCCTGATACATTATTACTACTCTATTTCTATTCCTGTGAAGCTTGAGGAAAGGCTCAGGGACCAGGTAAAAGATACATGTTAAACATATTACTTATGAATTTAAATAATGTAAAACATAATGATTTTGATGTAGATTATATCAAAATAGCCCAACACATTAAAAATACTATTTTAAAACCCTGTATCTAATTGTCATGTGTTGATGTCTGGTTCAATATGGCAAACTGAGCATATATTTTACTTCTCCTTGTTCTTCATATTATCCTAAAACTTCAGTAAAAAGTATAATGAACATAATAAATCCATGTTAACACTGAAAATGAGTGAGTGTATCATGTGCATATTAGAGATTTTGTTAGATTTCCAGGACACAGAATTTAAATGGCTTGTCCTAATGGAAAGGCAAGAGCCATGAAAGATAAAATGCTACAGTGCACTAAAGAGCCATCTACTTTGAAGAGCTCCAAAATCAAGCCGTAGGCTGCAAGCTCTATTTGGACTTTAAATCAATTATCAAAGTGTTTAACTGAAGCACACTCTAAAGTGTGGAGTTGGCCTCTCTTCCCTCCACCCTGGCAGTTAGCTGTAACTTTTGCCTCCAGTTAGAATTTCAAAAAATTTTCCCAGGTAGACCTCAAAATGTTGATCTTGAAGTTGGGAAAAGAGGTAGAGCACATCCTAAGATAAGTTCAGATCTCCACAAGAGATCTAGAATAAACGTGGGTTTTTAAATTTTGTTTTGTTTTGCTTTCTTTCTGGTTAATTGGGGGGTTTGAAATCATCTTGCTTGCTCCTTACAACATCCTTACAGTAAGAGTTCCTAAGGTCATGGGAGTGGGGGCAGAGACAATGAATGATAGGACTTAATAAAAAAACGTTTTTTCTGAATTAAAGATATTCTTTAATCTTCTTATTTAAAATCCCCACTGAGGGTCAAAGAGAATGAATGAAAAGAAGGGAAAAGATTCACACTTGTTCACATCTTGATGAAATTTAAAAACTTTTTAGGACAAAATTCTTGTCAAGAGTTACTTATCAAAGAAGATGAATAAGATTAGGATCCAATCAGCAGTACTGATGCTAAAGGAAAGGAAAAATACATTTATTGCTGTGGGAAAAAAAATGATTTGGAATCTAGAAAAATTTTATTAGCCCATTTATCAGTTAAGTATAAACAAAATGAAGCAATTTTCAGCTGTACATATACTGAAGAATTTACATCCCATTCACCAGTTCCTGAAAACAAAAATCTTGTGAATGTACATAGGCAGCATGAAATCAGGAATGCAAGAAGGAGAAAGTCATTAAAAAGTTAAAAAGAGGGGGAACAGTAAGATGGCAGAGGAGTAGGGCAACTCTAAGCCTGCCTCCTCACTGGAACACAGTTAGATAAAGATTGGATCATCCTGAACACCCATGAAATTGATCAGAAGTCTTGTAGAATGTATAGAATGAAGCTGTACATCTATAAACCAGAAAAACGACCCATGGAAGCTTCTCATAACAAACAGACCAAGCACAGTTAGGATCTAGCTTCCTATATGTATTTTATTTTATCTTACATTATTTTTAATTTTTTAATTTTAATTTTTTATTTTTTCTCATTCTTATTTCTTTTTCCTTTCTTTTCTTTCCCTCCAAAATGACAAGACAGAGGAATTCACCCCAAAAGATAGAACAGGAAGAAATGATGGCCAGATATTTAATCAATACAGATATAAGTAAAGTGTCTGAACTAGAATTTAAACAATTATAAGGATACTAGCTGGGCATGAGAAAAGTATAGGAGACACTAGAGAATCCCTTACTGCAGAGATAAAAGAACTAAAATCTAGTTGGGCCAAAATTAAAAATGCTATAACTGAGATGTAGTCCCAAGTAGAAGCCATAAAAATGAGGATGAATGAATCAGAAGAGTGAATCAGTGGTATAGAAGATAAAATGATGGAAAATAAGAAAGCTGAAAAGAAGAGGGAAAGAAACCTATTAGATCATGAAGGTAGACTGAGGGAACTCAAGACTCCGTAAAGCAAAATAATATCTGTATTATAGGAGTCACAGAAGATGAGGAGTGGGAGAAAGGGGCAAAAGGTTTATTTGAACAAATTATAGCTGAGAACTTCCCTAATATGGGGAAGGAAACAGACATCCAAGTCCAGGAGGCACAGAGAACCCCCCTCAAAATCAACTAAAATAGATCAACACCTCGACATATTGCAGTGAAGCTTGCAATTTACAAAGATAAAAAGAAAATCCTGAAAGAAGCTTTGGACAAGAGGTCCTTAACCTACAAGGGTAGAAACATAAGGCTGGCAGCAGACTTGTCCACAGAGACCTGGCAGGCCAGAAAGGACTGACATGACATATTCAATGTGCTAAATGCAAAAAATATGCAGTCAAGAATACTTTATCCAGCAAGGCTGGATATGCTGCTTACAAGAGACACATTTAGACCCAAAGACACCTCCAGATTGAAAGTGAGGGAGTGGAGAACAATTTATCATGCTAATGGACATCAAAAGAAAGTTGGAGTAGCCATACTGATATTAGACAAACTAGATTTTAAACCAAAGACTGTTTTGAGAGCTGAAGAAGAACACTATATCATAATAAATGGGTCTATCCAACAAGAAGATCTAACAATTGTAAATATCTATGACCCTAACTTGGGAACAGCCAAATATATATACCAACTAATAACAAAATTAAGAAACTCATTGATAATAATACAATAATAGTAGGGGACTTTAACACTCCACTGACAGCAATCATCTAAGCAGAAGATCAACAAGGAAACAAGGGTTTTGAATGACACCCTGGACCAGATGGACTTAACAGATATATTCAGAACATTTCATCCTAAAGCAGCAGAATACACATTCTCTTTGAGTGCACATGGAGCATTCTCCAGAATAGATCACATGCTGGGTCACAAATCAGATCTCTGTTGCAAAAAGATTGAGATCGTACCATCCATATTTTCAGACCACAATGATATTAAACTTAAAGTCAACCACAAGAAGAAATTTGGAATGGCCACAAATACATGGAGGTTAAACAGCGTCCTACTAAAGAATCAATTGGTAAACCAGGAAGTTAAAGAAGAATTAAAAAATACATGGAAGCAAATGAAAATGAAAACACGACAGTTCAAAACCTTTGGGATGCAGCAAAGGTGGTCCTAAGGAGGAAGTATATAGCAATACAGACCTTCCTCAAGAAGCAGGAAAAGTCTCAAATACATAAGCTAAACTTACACCTAAAGGAGCTGGGAAAAGAACAGCAAATAAAGCCTAAATCCAGCAGGAGAAGAGAAATAATAAAGATTAGAGCAGAAATCAATGAAATGGAAACCAAAAAAACAGTAGAACAGATCAATGAAACTAGGAGCTGGTTCTTTGAATGAATTAATAAGATCTGATAAACTTCTCACCAGACTTATCAAAAAGAAAAGAGAAAGGACCCAAATAAACAAAATCATAAATGAAAGAGAAGAAATCACAACCAACACTGAAGAAATACAAACAATTATAACAGAATATTATGAGCAATTATATGCCAACAAATTAGGCAATCTGGAAGAAATGGATACATCCCTAGAAACATATAATCTACCAAAATGAAACAGGAAGAAATAGAAAACCTGAACAGACTCATAACCAGGAAAGAAATTGACACAGTAATAAAAAATCTCCCAACAAAGAAGAGTCCAGAACCAGATGGCTTCAGGAGAATTCTACCAAGAATTAAAAGAATTAATACCCATTCTTCTGAAACTGTTCCAAAAAATAGAAATGGAAGGAAACTTCCAAACTCATTCTGAGGCTGGCATTACCTTGATCCCAAAACTAGACAAAGATACCCCTAAAAAGGAGAATTACAGATTAATATCCCTGATGAACATGGATGCAAAAATTCTCACCAAGATACTAGCTAATAGGATCCAACAGTACATAAAAAGGATTATTTACCACAACCAAGTGGGATTTATTCCTGGGCTGCAGGGGTAGTTCAACATCCATAAATCAATCAATGTAATATACCACATTAATAAAAGAAAGGATAAGAACCATATGATCCTCTCAATAGATGCAGAAAAAGCATTTGACAAAATACAGTATCCTTTCTTGATAAAAACCCTCCACCATGGGGGCACCTAGGTGGCTCAGTTGTTAGGTGTCTGCCTTTGGCTCAGGTCATGATCCCGGGGTCCTGGGGTCGAGCCCCGCATCGGGCTCCCTGCTCGCATCGGGCTCACTGCTTGGCAGGAAGCCTGCTTCTCCCTCTCCCACTCCCCCCGCTTGTGTTCCCTCTCTCGCTGTGTCTCTCTCTGTCAAATAAATAAATAAAATCTTAAAAAAAAAAAAAAAACCCTCCACCATGTAGGAATAGAGGAAACACACCTCAACATCTTAAAAGCCATATATGAAAGACCCACAGCGAATATCATCCTCAATGGGGAAAAACTGAAAGCTTTTCCCCTAAGGTCAAGAACATGACAGGGATGTCCACTCTCACCACTGTTACTTAACATAGTACTGGAAGTCCTAGCCTCAGCAATCAGAGAACAAAAAATAAAAGGCATCCAAATCAGCAAAAGAAGTCAAACTTTCACTCTTCCCAGACAATATGATACTCTATGTAGAAAACCCAAAAGACTCCACCAAAAAATTGCTAGAACTGATAAAGAAACTCAACAAAGTTGCACAATATAAAATCAATGCACAGAAGTCAGTTGCATTTCTATACACTAACAATGAAGCAGCAGAAAGAGAAATCAAGGAATTGATCCTATTTACAATTGCACCAAAAATCATAAGATACCTAGGAATAAACCTCACCAAAGAGGTAAAAGATCTGTACTCTGAAAACTATAAGACACTTATGAAAGAAATTGAAGAAGAAATGGAACCAAGAAATGGAAAAACATTCCATGCTCATGGATTGGAAGAGCAAATATTGTTAAAATGTCTATGCTACCCAAAGAAATCTACACATTCAATGCAATCCCTATCAAAACACCATCAACTTTTTTCACAGAGCTGGAACAATCCTAAAATCTGTATGGAACCAGAAAAGACCCTGAATAGCCAAAGGAATGTTGAAAAAGAAAACCAAAGCTGGAGGCATCACAATTCCAGACTTCAAGCTGCATTACAAAGCTATAAACATCAAGACAGTATGGTACTGGCACAAAAATAGACACATAGATCAATGGAACAGAATAAAGAACCCAGAAATGGATCCTCAACTGTAGGGTTAACTAATCTTTGACAAAACGGGAAAGAATATCCAATGGAGAAAGGCAGTCTCTTCAACAAATGGTGTTGGGAAAACTGGTCAGCCACATGTAGAAGAATGAAACTGGACTTCTTACACCATACACAAAAATAAACTCAAAATGGATGGAAGACCTAAATGTGAGACAGGAATCCATCAAAATCCTAGAGGAGGACATAGGCAGCAACCTCTTTGACCTCAGCTGCAGCAACTTCTTGCTAGACATGTCTCCAACGGCAAGGGAAACAAAAGCAAAAATGAACTATTGGGACTTCATGAGGATACTAAGTTTTTGCACAGCAAAGAAAACAATCAACAAAACTAAAAGGCAAACTATGGAATGGGAGAAGATATTCACAAATGACATATCAGATAAAGGGTTAGTATCCAAAATCTATAAAGAGCTTATCAAACTTAACACCCACAGAACAAAGAATCCAGTCAAGAAACGGGATGAAGACATGTACAGATATTGTTCTAAAGAAGACATACAAATGGCCAACAGACACATGAAAAAATGCTCCACATCACTTGGCATCAGGGAAATCCAATACAAAACCACAATGAGATACCATCTCACATGGGTTAAAATGGCTAAAATTAACAACTCAGGAAACAATGTATGTTGGCGAGGATTTGGAGAAAGGGGAACCCTCTTACACTGTTGGTGGGAATTCACCCAACATGCACCCCAATGTTCATAGCAGCAATGTCCGCAATAGCAAAATTATGGAAAGAGCCGATATCCATCAGCAGATGAATGGATAAAGAAGATGTGGTGTGTGTATGTATGAATATTACTCAGCTATCAAAAAGAATGAAATCTTGCCATTTGCAACAACGTGGATGGAACTAGAGGGTATTATGCTAAGCGAAATAAGTCAGTCAGAGAAAGACAAATACCATATGATTTCACTCATATGTGGAAATTAAGAAACAAAACAGATGAACATAGGGGATAGGAAGGAAAAATAAAATAAGATAAAAAGAGAGAGGGAGGCAGACCATAAGAGACTCTTAACCATAGGAAACAAACTGAGGGTGGCTGGAGGGGAGGTAGGTGGGGGAATGGGATAATTGGGTGATGGGCATTAAGAAGGGCACTTGATGTAATGAGCACTGGGTGCTATATGCAATTGATGAATCACTAAATTCTACCTCTGAAACTAATAATACACTATGTGTTAACTAAATTTAATTTAAATAAACATTTTTAAAAACGTAAAAAGAAAAACAGTAATGGAACCAAAATATTAATACAGTAAAAATAAATCCCAGAATGATGGTCATGCAGTTAGAAATGAATAAATTGATATTGCAATAGAAGGCTCTAAGAGTCATCTCTTCAGAAGAAAAATACACCAGGCAATTTCAGTTTTAAATCTAGAAAGTTCTTTTTTTAAAGATTTTATTTATTTATTTGACAGAGACACAGTGAGAGAGGGAACACAAGCAGGGGGAGTGGGAGAGGGAGAAGCAGGCTTCCTGCAGAGCAGGGAGCCGGATGCGGGACCCTGGGATCATGACCTGAGCCGAAGGCAGACGCTTAACGACTGAGCCACCCAGGCGCCCCAAAATCTAGAAAGTTCTTAAAACATAATAAAGCTAGTTACTTTTTAGCCAAGAAAAGCAACTGGAAACTCCAGGAAAAACAGATGTGTACATGACAGTAATGATCCAAATATGAAGCTAACTAAAATGTGATACGATTTACAGCAATTAGCAGATACAGGAGAATTCAATTGAACTTTGCTCTTGAAATATTACTCTTAGAGTGATATATGGATAAGTGGTATTGGTTTAGGGTTCCTCCTCTACCCAATCATATTACATGTGTGAGAAAATTTACACAACAGTAATTCACAATTAAAATAATATAATCAACCTACAGACTAAATAATGTTATGTTGCCAATGATGGAAGCAATGATAAAAATCATAAAAAGAACAGGTGATAAGAGAATAGCAAAGAATTGTAGGAGAGCTGATTGCCCACTTTTCCACAATTATCATAATTAGAAAATATGTAATTAATTAATGTCAAATGGGTTAATTAAGAGACTTAAATCTGTTGGGGTGCCTGGGTGGCTCAGTTGGTTAAGTGTCCGACTCTTGATTTCGGCTCAGGTCCTGATCTCAGCTCAGGTCCTGATGTCAGGATCATGAGATTGAGTCCCACGTCAGGCTCTGAACTCAGAGGGGAGTCTGCTTAAGATTCTCTCTCTTATTATATGGTTTCACTCATATGTGGAACATAAGGAATAGCATGGAGGACCATAGGGGCAAGGAGGGAAAACTGAATGGGAAGAAACCAGAGACAGAGACAAACCATGAGAGACTCTGGACTCCAGGAAACAAACTGAGGGTTACAGGGGGGAGGAGGTGGGGGGATGGGGTAACCAGGTAATGGGTATTAAGTAGGGCACATGTTGTGATGAGCACTGGGTGTTACACACAATTAATGAATTGAACACTGCATAAACAAACAAAGATTCTCTCTCTCCCTCTGCCCCTCATCTTGCTCTCTCTCTCTCTCAAATAAATAAATCTTTTTTAAAAAAGAGATGTAAATCTATTGCTTAATATTGAGAAGGTAACCAAGAGTACTAAAATAGTAATATTAAGAAATGGGACATAAAGTAGGGGAGTAAGGGGAATAAGATGTAGAGAAAATACACCAAATTCCTCATTTTTATGGTGAGATACTGTGTAATTATGATTAATCATGAAATATAAGTACATAGAGTTCCAGGGGTAACCAGTGGAAGCATTAAAAACAGAAATGTTTGAAAGTTAAATGTTAAATTTCTGGGGAAAGCAACTGAGACTGACAGTGGAAAGAAAGGCGACTTCTGCTTTTCTTTCCACATTCTTCTCTACTGTCTGGACTTCTTTTCATTTTAATTCTTTATTTTCTTTTTTTTTTTTAATTTTTTTATTGTTATGTTAATCCCCATACATTACATCATTAGTTTTAGATATAGTGTTCCATGATTCATTGTTTGTGCATAACACCCAGTGCTCCATGCAGAACGTGCCCTCCTCAATACCCATCACCAGGCTAACCCATCCTCCCAACCCCCTCCCCTCTAGAACCCTCAGTTTGTTTTTCAGAGTCCATTGTCTCTCATGGTTCTTCTCCCCCTCCGATTTCCCCCCCTTCATTCTTCCCCTCCTGCTACATTCTTCTTCTTCTTTTTTTCATTATGTCCCTTTGAAGTCTGGGATTTATATTGAGCTGTGGAATTCGTATTCTGTGTGGAAAAATAATAAACAGATAAATAGACAATATAATTTCAGAAAGCTTTTGTTGTTATGAAGGAAATAAAACAGTGTAATGTGTTAGAGTGACTGGAGGGGGGATGACCAGTTGAGGACTGGGGAGGGGAAAACAGGAAAGACCTCTCTAAGGAGATGACTTTCCACCCAGATAGTGATCAAGAAGATGGGTTCTGAGGCAGAACAGTTCACTCAGATGGAAGAGCAAAATCAAAATTCCTAAGAATGGAAGGTGCTTAGGGAATCCAAGGAGAGAAACGCTAGAGCAAAGAAAGGGAGGAGGAGAATAGAGTTATTGTAATGACTAATTTTTAGTATAATTCCATGTTAGTGTGTCTCAGTTGTGAGTTGAGAAAGAGTACCTTTCTTCATAGAGAAAGATGGGATTTGGGGAGCATGCTAGTCGCATTAACAACACAAATACGCTTAAGTGTCTTGAATACACACATTGAGCACTCTGCCTGGTTTATTCTCCACTCTATCTCCAGTATCTGGCTCACAGTAGGCATTCAATTGATGTTGATTAAATTAAGGGATTTGAAAATCATCTTTGAAGTGGACATTTTAATTTTATATCATAATTTGGGGGCTACATGCCACATCTCACCTATTCAAGAACCTCATATTGGGTTTCTTTTCTATGCCAGATATTGTGCTAATTGCTAGAGATACAAAGATAAGACTCTGTCCTACTTGCAGAGAGCTTATGGTCTACCTAATTTACTAGATTTTACATCATAATTGTAAGCTTAAAAAACATTTGTACAGTGACCATAGATACAATTAAACCAATTAGTCATGATGTTTAAAAAAGTTATACTGCTCTGAGAAAGGCCCTTAATGAATTACAAAAGGGGGGGTTCTCACAACAGGTGTAATATTTATGTCCTTTCTAATTCAAAATTGAATTTTGGCCATTATTTAATCATTTTCTACAGTACTGAATACTTAATAGTTCTCATTGCTATGTTCATGAAACAATATGCTTTTAAAACTGTAGTCGGGCTGACAGCTGTCTGAAAAGCTGGGGCAGTTTTTTTCTTCTCCTTAATCAAAGTCAATGCAAAATGTGATGATTTCATTTAAAAATAAAATTGGATATCCATAAATAGTTTTTTTAAAAATTTTGGGTGCAGCTGGTGTGACCACCCTCATGGAGTGATTTTGAAATTTACTTAATCCTTTCCTATTTATGGAGTCAGAGACAGAAGAACAAAATTTTATTTACTAAAAATTAGCTAAGGCTTAGAAGAGGCTTTTGTATAAGAATAACATCTCGAGATGGTGACATAAGTAGGATGGTAAGAAAGAGAAACGTTGAAATCTTAAGTAATAGACATTTGTGCCCACGATGTTTTTCTTTTTAAAATGTACCTTTAAATATAATCATTGGAAGATTATACAACCCTCCAGCAAATTTGCAGTTTTTATAGATATAGGACAAAGTGGTATAAACTGTCTAGGGAAACATTTGCAATATGGATAAAAAGTTATAAAAATGTAAATGCTATTTGACCTAGAAATTCTTTTAGACCTCTATCTTAAATGCTTCTCAAACTTATTCATCAAAGAAACTGATGATGCGAGTAAATGTGATTTCCTCCCATTCCCACACACCCTCCACTTACCCCTCCCCATTAGGCTCCCTACTCTTAAAGTGGCCTGCTGACAGCTTGAAATTTCTTTGAAACCCAGTTTTATATTTAAAATTATATATATTAAACATAAAAACAATAAGTTTATACTATCACTTCTTGCAAAATAAGGATGCCTGGGAAAATATAGCCTCCATTTGATTAGAACCAGAATAAGAATACAATTAGGCAAGTGCACAGAGATGTGCCAACAAGGATAGAAATGACAAGTGCTCTTATAATTGAGATAAATCCTAAGCAATGCAGATCTGCCAAAAGAGAATGGCCCAATAAATTATCATACTGTGGAATACTACACTGCAATTAAAAATTTTAGTGAGACTGTATATTAATTAACAAAAATAGGTAGATGATCATGAACTAATACCAAGATAAAAAATAAAAAAACAATGAATTTTTATTCATTTTTAAAAAATATTTTATTTATTTATTTATTTGAGAGAGAGAGAGAGAGAGCAAGCATGAGCAGGGGGAAGGGCAGAGGGAGAGGGAGAAGCAGACTGCCCACTGAGTGGGGAGCCTGACGCAGGACCTAATCCCAGGGACCTGAGATCAAGACCTGAGCCAAAGTCAGACGCTTAACCACCTGAGCCACTCAGGCGCCCCAAAAATAAAACAATTTAGAGAGCTGATCCCATTTTTTAAATAATGTCTGTGTGTCTTTGTCTGTGTATCTCCCCAATTTAAAATATATATTTACCCCTTTAGAATATTTCAGTAGAAACCTTATCAAAAGAATCACAGTAAAAACATTATTTATTTATTTATTTATTTATTTACTTGCTTGTTTGTTTTTAGGGAGGCTCCATACTGGGCCTACTTGAACTGATGGCCCTGAGATCAAGACCTGAGCTGAACTCATGGCCCTGAGATCAAGACCTGAGCTGAAATCAAGAGTGAGACACTTAAGCGACTGAGCCACCCAGGCACACCCAGAGTAAAAACATTTTAAATTATTTTAATATGTTAGAAGACAAACTTAAGGCTCAAACTAAAAACTGCTTATTTATGTACTACTTTATAATCCAAATATGCATTAATAATTTGTGTAATTTTTATTGGGACACTGCATATATGATTACAAGAATATAAATATGTAAACAAAATGTTATCAATAGCTATCTTTATAGTATGCTATAATGGGTACATTTCATTCATTATCTCTTTTTTGCTTATTTTCTGATTATTTCTTTTTTTTAAATTTTTTATTATGTTAATCACCATACATCACTAGTTTTTGATGTAGTGTTCTATGATTCATTGTTTGTGTATAACACCCAGTGCTCCATGCAGAGCTTTCCCTCTTTCATACCCATCACCAGGCTAACCCATCCTCCCAGCACCCCCCCAGAACCCTCAGTTTGTTTTTCAGAGTCCCTAGTCTCTCATGGTTCGTCTCCCCCTCCGATTCCCCCCCTTCATTCTTCCCCTCCTGCTATCTTCCTCTTTTTTTTTTTTTTTTAACATATATTGTATTATTTGTTTCAGAGGTACAGATCTGTGATTCAACAGTCTTGCACAGTTCACAGCGCTCACCATAGCACATACGCTCCCCAATGTCTATCACCCAGCCACCCTATTCCTCCCACCCCCCACCACTCCAGCAATACTCAGTTTGTTTCCTGAGATTAAGAATTCCTCATATCAGTGAGGTCATATGATACATGTCTTTCTCTGATTGACCTATTTTGCTCAGCAAAACACCCTCCAGTTCTATCCACGTCGTTGCAAATGGCAAGATCTCATTCTTTTTGATGGCTGCATAATATTCCATTATATATATATATACACCACATCTTCTTTATCCATTCATCTGTCGATGGACATCTTGGCTCTTTCCACAGTTTGGCTATTGTGGCCATTGCTGCTATAAACATCGGGGTGCACGTACCCTTTCGGATCCCTACATTTGTATCTTTGGGGTAAATACCCAGTAGTGCAATTGCTGGACCATATGGTAGCTCTATTTTCAACTTTTTGAGGAACCTCCATACTGTTTTCCAGAGTGGTTTCACCAGCTTGCATTCCCACCAAGAGTGTAGGAGGGTTCCCCTTTCTCCGCATCCCCGCCAACATCTGTCGTTTCCTGACTTGTTAATTTTAGCCATTCTGACTGGTGTGAGGTGATATCTCATTGAGGTTTTGATTTGGATTTCCCTGATGCCAAGCGATGTTGAGCACTTTTTCATGTGTCTCTTGGCCATTTGGATGTCTTCTTTGGAAAACTGTCTGTTCATGTCTTCTGCCCATTTCTTGATTGGATTATTTGTTCTTTGGATGTTGAGCTTAAGAAGTTCTTTATAGATTTTGAATACTAGCCCTTTATCTGATATGTCATTTGCAAATATCTTCTCCCATTCTGTCGGTTGTCTTTGGTTTTGTTGACTGTTTCCTTTGCTGTGCAAAAGCTTTTTATCTTGATGAAGTCCCAATAGTTCATTTTTTGCCCTTGCTTCCCTTGCCTTTGGCAATGTTTCTAGGAAGAAGTTGCTGTGGCTGAGGTCAAAAAGGTTGCTGCCTGTGTTCTCCTTTAGGATTTTGATGGATTCCTGTCTCACATTTAGGTCTTTCAACCATTTTGAGTCTATTTTTGTGTGTGGTGTAAGGAAATGGTCCAGTTTCATTCTTTTGCATGTGGCTGTCCAATTTTCCCAACACCATTTGTTGAAGAGACTGTCTTTTTTCCATTGGACATTCTTTCCTGCTTTGTCGAAGATTAGTTGCCCATAGAGTTTAGGGTCCATTTCTGGGCTCTCTATTCTGTTCCATTGATCTATGTGTCTGTTTTTGTGCCAATACCATACTGTCTTGATGATGACAGCTTTGTAATAGAGCTGGAAGTCCGGAATTGTGATGCTGCCAGCTTTACTTTTCTTTTTCAACATTCCTCTGGCTATTTGGGGTCTTTTCTCATTCCATACAAATTTTAGGATTATTTGTTCCATTTCTTTGAAAAAAGTGCATGGTATTTTGATGGGGATTGCATTGAATGTGTAGATTGCTCTAGGTAGCATTGACATCTTCACAATACTTGTTCTTCCAATCCATGAGCATGGAACATTTTTCCATTTCTTTGTGTCTTCCTCAATTTCTTTCATGAGTATTTTACAGTTTTCTGAGTACCAATTCTTTGCCTCTTTGCTTAGATTTATTCCTAGGTATCTTATGGGTTTGGGTGCAATTGTAAATGGGATCGACTCCTTAATTTCTCTTTCTTCTGTCTTGTTGTTGGTGTATAGGAATGCCACTGATTTCTGTGCATTGATTTTATATCCTGCCACTTTACTGAATTCCTGTATGAGTTCTAGCAGTTTTGGGGTGGAGTCTTTTGGGTTTTCCACATAAAGTATCACATTATCTGCAAAGAGTGAGAGTTTGACTTCTTCCTTGCCGATTTGAATGTCTTTTATTTCTTTTTGTTTGATTGCTGTGGCTAGGACTTCTAATACTATGTTGAATAGCAGTGGTGATAGTGGACATCCCTGCCGTGTTCCTGACCTTAGGGGGAAAGCCTCAGTTTTTCCCCATTGAGAATGATATTTGCTGTGGGTTTTTCATAGATGGCTTTTATGATATTGAGGTATGTACCCTCTATCCCTATACTCTGAAGAGTTTTGATCAAGAAAGGATGCTGTACTTTGTCAAATGCTTTTTCTGCATCTATTGAGAGGATCGTATGGTTCTTGTTCTTTCTTTTATTAATGTATTGTATCACATTGATTGATTTACGGATGTTGAACCAACCTTGCAGCCCAGGAATAAATCCCACTTGGTCGTGGTGAATAATCCTTTTAATGTACTGTTGGATCCTATTGGCTAGTATTTTGGTGAGAATTTTTGCATCCATGTTCATCAGGGATATTGGTCTGTAATTCTCCTTTTTGATGGGGTCTTTGTCTGGTTTTGGGATCAAGGTAATGGTGGCCTCATAAAATGAGTTTGGAAATTTTCCTTCCATTTCTATTTTTTGGAACAGTTTCAGTATTAATTCTTCTTTAAATGTTTGGTAGAATTCCCCTGGGAAGCCATCTGGCCCTGGGCTTTTGTTTGTTGGGAGATTTTTGATGACTGCTTCAATTTCCTTAGTGGTTATAGGTCTGTTCAGGTTTTCTGTTTCTTCCTGGTTCAGTTTTGGTAGTTGATACATCTCTAGGAATGCATCCATTTCTTCCAGGTTATCTAATTTGCTGGCATAGAGTTGCTCATAATATGTTCTTATAATTGTTTGTATTTCTTTGGTGTTGGTTGTGATTTCTCCTCTTTCATTCATGATTTTGTTGATTTGGGTCATTTCTCTTTTCTTTTTGATAAGTCTGGCCAGGGGCTTATCAATCTTGTTAATTCTTTCAAAGAACCAGCTCCTAGTTTCGTTGATCTGTTCTACTGTTCTTTTGGTTTCTATTTCATTGATTTCTGCTCTGATCTTTATTATTTCTCTTCTCCTGCTGGGTTTAGGCTTTATTTGCTGTTTTTTCTCCAGCTCCTTTAGGTGTAGGGTTAGGTTGTGTATCTGAGACCTTTCTTGTTTCTTGAGAAAGGCTTGTATTGCTATATACTTTCCTCTTAGGACCACCTTTGCTGCATCCCAAAGATTTTGAACAGTTGTGTTTTCATTTTCATTGGTTTCCATGAATTTTTAAAATTCTTCTTTAATTTCCTGGTTGACCCATTCATTCTTTAGTAGGATGCTCTTTAGCCTCCATGTATTTGAGTTCTTTCCAACTTTCCTCTTGTGATTGAGTTCTAGTTTCAAAGCATTGTGGTCTGAAAATATGCAGGGAATGATCCCAATCTTTTGGTACCGGTTGAGACCTGATTTGTGACCTAGGATGTGATCTATTCTGGAGAATGTTCCATGGGCACTAGAGAAGAATGTGTATTCTGTTGCTTTGGGGTGGAATGTTCTGAGTATATCTGTGAAGTCCACATGGTCCAGTGTGTCATTTAAAGTCTTTATTTCCTTGTTGATCTTTTGCTTAGATGATCTGTCCATTTCAGTGAGGGAGGTGTTAAAGTTCCCCACTATTATTGTATTGTTGTCAATGTGTTTCTTTGCTTTTGTTATTAATTGCCTTATGTAACTGGCTGCTCCCATGGTAGGGGCATAGATATTTACAATTGTTAGATCTTCTTGTTGGATAGACCCTTTAAGTAGGATATAGTGTCCTTCCTCATCTCTTATTACAGCCTTTGGTTTAAACTCTAATTTGTCTGATATAAGGATTGCCACCCCAGCTTTCTTTTGGTGGCCATTAGCATGGTAAATGGTTTTCCATCCCCTCACTTTCAATCTGGGGGTGTCTTTGGGTCCAAAATGAGTCTCTTGCAGACAGCATATCAATGGGTCTTGTTTTTTAATCCAATCTGATAGCCTGTGTCTTTTGATGGGGGCGTTTAGCTCATTTACATTCAGGGTAACTATTGAAACATATGAATTTAGTGCCATTGTATTGCCTGTAAGGGGACTGTTACTGTATATTGTCTGTGTTCCTTTCTGGTCTATGTTGCTTTTAGGCTCTCTCTTTGCTTAGAGGACCCCTTTCAATATTTCTTGTAGGGCTGGTTTCGTGTTTGCAAATTCCTTTAGTTTTTGTTTGTCCTGGAAGCTTTTTATCTCTCCTTCTATTTTCAATGACAGCCTAGCTGGATATAGTATTCTTGGCTGCATATTTTTCTCGTTTAGTGCTCTGAATATATCCTGCCAGTCCTTTCTGGCCTGCCAGGTCTCTGTGGATAGGTCTGTTGCCAATCTATTGTTTCTACCATTGTAGGTTACATATCTCTTCTCCCGAGCTGCTTTCAGGATTTTCTCTTTGTCTCTGAGATTCGTAAGTTTTACTATTAGATGTTGAGGTGTTGACCTATTTTTATTGATTTTGAGAGGGGTTCTCTGTGCCTCCTGGATTTTGATGCCTGTTTCCTTCCCCAAATTAGGGAAGTTCTCTGCTATGATTTGCTCCAATATACCTTCTGCCCCTCTCTCTCTTTCTTCTTCTTCTGGGATCCCAATTCTAATGTTGTTTCATCTTATGGTATCGCTTATCTCTTGAATTCTGCCCTCGTGATCCAGTAGTTGTTTATCTCTCTTTTTCTCAGCTTCTTTATTTTCCATCATTTGGTCTTCTATATCACTGATTGTCTCTTCTGCCTCATTTATCCTAGCAGTTAGTGCCCCCATTTTTGATTGCACCTCATTAATAGCCTTTTTGATTTTGACTTGGTTAGATTTTAGTTCTTTTATTTCTCCAGAAAGGGTTTCTCTAATAACTTCCATGCTTTTTTCAAACCCAGCTAGTATCTTTAAAATCATCATTCTGAACTCTAGGTCTGACATCGTACTAATGTCCATATTGAGTAAGTCCCTGGCAGTCGGTACTGCCTCTTGTTCTTTTTGTTGAGGTGATTTTTTCCGTCTTGTCATTTTGTCCAGAGGAGAATAGATGAATGAGAGAACAAACTGCTAACAGGGTAACAACATCCCCAGAAAATATACTCTAAACAATTCAGAAAAGACCTGAAACCGGGGGAAAAGAAAGGGAAAGAAAGAAAAAAGAAAAAGCAAAAAAAAGAAAAAGAAAAAGATAAAAACAAACAAAACAAAAAAAACCAGAATATGATCAAATATGATCAGGCTGGTGCATAGATCAGTGCCACACACTAGATTCTGGGTGTATTTTGGTCTGTTAGAAGAAAGTGCCTCCCAAAATTTTAAAGAAAGAAAAACTTATATATGTACAAAAATAAGGGTCGATATGATGAAGGGATGGAATATGATTGTAAAGATGAAAATTATAAAAAAATTTATAAAAGGAATTGATAAGAAGTTGTTTGAAAAAAGAAAGAAGAGGATTTGAAAAAAAAAGACAGAGAATGTGATCAGGCAGGAGACTAGAACAAAGCCATACACTAGAGATTTAGGGTATATTTTGGTCCGTTAGAAGAAACTATATCTCAAAATTTTAAAGAGAGAACAACTTATATATATATGCCAAAAAGGGGTAACTACAATGAAGGGATAGACTATGACTCTAAAAATGAAAAATAAAAATGTTTTTTTAAAAAAGGGATTGATGAGATGTTGGTTGAAAAAGGGAAAAAGAAAAATTCAAAAAAAAAAGACAGTTAAAAAAAAAACTAACTTGGAAAGACTAAAGACTCATGGTAAAAAAAGCCATGAATTCTATGTGCAGTATTCCCCTAGCGCTGGAGTTCTGCCGTTCTCATTGATCAGTAAACTTGGTCTTGGCTGTCTGTTCTTGCTGATCTTCTGGGGGAGGGGCCTGTTGCCGTGGTTCCCAAAAGTCTCTGCTGGAGGCAGAATTGCCCCGCCCCTGCCCAGTGGGGGTTAAGTAATCTGCTTGGGTTTGCTCTCCGGACCTTTTGTTCCCAGCAAGCTTTCCGTTTGGCTTTGGAGGATGAGAGTGAAAATGGCGGCCTCCCAATCTCCGCCCTGGAGGAGCCGAGAACTCGGGGCCCCGCTCCTCAGTGAGCCCCAGAGAAAAGCAGTCAGTCACTCCCGTCTCCCCGGTTTCCGGCTGGGCTGCACTCCGAGCTCACCCGGCCTGTGACCGAGGGTTTCTATCTCTGGCACCTGACTCGGTGTGGAGTCTCCAAACCCAGCAGATCCCTGCGGTGTGCTCCCGCGCCGCTCCTCCCGGGGGAAGAAGGGGGGTCTCCCCGGATCTGCCGCTTGTTGGGTCCCTGCTGGAAGAGCAGTGGCCCGACTGTGCCGCGGATCACAGTTTATGGCAACCCCGAGCTGAGAGCCCGCTGCTCGGCTCAATCTCTGCAGCCGGCTTCCCTGCTCCGATACCTGGGAGCTCTGCTGCAGTCAGGCACCCCCGGTCTTTCTGTGACCCCGAGGGTCCTGAGACCACACTGTCCTGCAAGGGTTCCATCCCCGCTTAGCCACTGGAGCCACGTCCCACAGCGGAGCCGACTTCTATTAGCAATAATCGTGCCTCAGATAAACCTCATTGGCTATGATACTGCCACTGCGCAAAGCTAGAGCCGACTTCTAAAAGTTCTAATTTTGTGCTCCACTGCTCTATCACTTGCCAGAAGCGGCGACGGAGGCCCCCTCCCCCGCCATCTATCCTCCCGAATATCACCTCGGATTCACTTCTCCGCACGTCCTACCTTCCAGAAAGCGGTCGATTTTCTGTTCAGAGAGTTGTTGCTATTCTTTTCTTCGATCTCCTGTTGAGTTCGTAGGTGTTCAGAGTGGTTTGATCCCTATCTAGCTGAATTCCTGGGACCAGATGAAATCCAGGTCTCCTACTCCTCCCCCATCTTGCTCCGCCCCCCTTTCTGATTATTTCTTAAAAGAATATAAACTACACAAATATAAATTACATGTGTAAATAAGAATGGAAAAGGTACTATTTTCATATAGATACCAAATTACTAAATGTTGGATTGCCTCAATGTTGTTTTAGAAGTCCATAAGAATACAGAACAACATTAAGTTAATTATACACATACTAGCATTACCACTTCAAATCTTTACACAGAACATCCCCACACATTCAATAACTTAATCCCACCCAAATTTCTCTCTTCCCATTAGTGTTGTAGAAATACTAGTGTATCATACGTGTTTTATTTCTAGCAGGTATTATCACTAATTAGTTCTTTGAACCTAGGAGCAAAAGAAGTCTACCTTCTTCCCAAGTAATACTAGTCAGCTGCTGGATTTCTTGCCACTGTGAACAATGATTTTCAGACATTTATAATCCTGTACCACTGTAGATAATAGAATTTGAGCACACTCCAGTATATGTTTATTTATTTAAAGTATATCCATATGTTGTACCAGTACACTGTAATAATACACTGCACATTATTCCTAACCATGTCCCTCTTTCATCTAGTCATAGTACAGCACCAGATGGATTCCCCTAAACATGCCAGATCATGTCACTAGAAACCTCCAATGGTTCCCTACCTCACTTAGAACAAAAGCTAAAATCTTCAAAATAGCCCTGTAGGCCATATACAATCTGGTCCTTACCTCTTGGTCTCCCTCATTGATTCCATTTAAGGCACACTAGCCTCCTTGTTACTCCAATAGCATAAAAGGCATATTTCTGACTCAAGGCCCCAGCATGGAGTGTCAAAGCTAGAGCAGGGTGAGAAGGGCATTCACAAGGGGGTAAGGGAGTAGACTGCAGTGGGGAATCAGAGCTCAAACAGGATGAGAAAGGTGTCCACAAAGAGGGGCAGCCTGCCATGTTGTGCTAGTATCTAAGCAGGATGGGGAAGTCTCCACTTGGTGGGAGAAGAAGCCAGGCACTGAGCCTGAGCAGAGTGAGGAGAGCATCCATGTGGACAGGTGGCTTGGCACTGTGAGTTGAACCCAAAGCAGAATGAGGTAAGCATCCTTGCACTGTCACATGGTGTCAGAGCCCAAATAGGGGGATGGAGGAATTTGTGCAGGAGGGGATGGAAATGGAGTTGGGAGACTTTTTGCATACCCAGATTTATCAAATAAACACATAAAGAATATTTTGAACCAGTTTTCTCACTAATGGAAAAGGGAGGTACAAATATGAGTAGGAAGAAAACTAGAGTATGTGTATATATGCATACATGCACACATACACATTTATTTCTTTCTCAATCCATATATATTCTAAAAATCATGAGTCCACACTGATACTTCCAGTTCCAATCCAATACCACTAGGTTCATTTTACACACACACACACACACACACACGCACACACATGCACTGCTAGCTCTGTCCACTGTGAGGGCTGGAACAGAAACATCCCAGTAGTATACTGAGCACTCCCAGGTCCCCATATCTTGGTGTCTAAATACTGTTGTCCAAAAGGATCCAAGATCCTTGAGATCACCTAGTTTCAGCCCTGGGTGAGGGAAAGTGCAAGAGGCACCTTTGCTCCAGAAGGTAAGCAAGTGTTCAAAAAATGAAGGGAACACGTCCAAAGGATTCAAAATCTCATTTAAAGGGGCTCCATGAACAAATCGGGGAGAGGGACACTTTGAGCATCTAAATAAAAATGTTAACAAATTATAACACACTGAATAAGGCAGGAAACTATGAGTCAACAGAGATATAAATTAATAAGTAATTCAATTATTTTGATGAGGAATAAGATATTTATACAGTTTCAAAGTATCACCTGTAAAATATTTATTCATTATAAGAGGGAAACAATAACTTTAAAGTTAAGAAGCCATCACCCTAATCAAAGTGATCAAAGTGAGTGTCATTAGTAATGGGACAAATTGATATCATGTGACAGCTGATAGAATATAATGAGAATATAGCATCACTTCACTGATACTCCTGCCAAAGGCTCATAACCTGACTCTAATCATGAGGCAATATTAGACAAACTTCACTAAGAAGACTTCTATAAAATAACTGGCCTGCAATCTTCAAAAGGCTCTAAGTCATGAAATTCAAGGAAATACAAAGGAACTTGCTCCAAATTGAAGAAATCTAAAGAGGCATGACAACTAAGTCATAGGACTTAGTAGGATTCTGACTTCACTATTTTCAGCAGGAGGACATTATTGGGACTACTGGTGAAACTTGATTGGGTTTTGAGGATTAGTTGGTAGTAATATATCAATATTAATCTTCTGATCTTGGCGGTTGTATTGTGGTTATGTAGGAGAATGTCTTGTTTGTGGGAAGTACATACTAAATGTGTTATACAACAATAGGTCACCAAATTACACTTAAATGGTTCCAAAAAAAAAAAAAGTAAACAGGTTTCTTTCTTATACTTACAAATTTTCTATAAATTTGTGATCATTTTAGAATTTTAAAAGATTATTGAAAAAAGAAAATTCAATTCAGGTCATGTTTTTCCTTCCTGTAGAAATTGCTTCCTACCCCTCATTGCCCTCAGGATACAGTTATTGTATCATCAGGTTACTTGCCACATTTCAGTCTTTCTTTCAGTTCCTGGATTTTACCATCGTCCTTCATATCACAGAGTGTAGGACTTGCTGTTCCCTTTTTCTGAGACATGTTTTCTCCACTCCTTGCAAAGCTTCAAGGTCTCAGCTTAAATGCACTTCTCCAGTCTAGGTACAGTTTCCCTGTTGTCTCTCACCTGGGCTCTATATTCCTCCTTTGCAGGACTTTCCATGATTGTAATTAATTGTTTGCTCAACATATGATTATTCCTCTAGTAACTTACAGGAGTTCTGGGACTTTACCTGTTTTATTTACAGTTTATTCTGGGTATTGTACAACGCCTGGTAGACAAACATAGATAAATATTACATATACTAAACTTGAGGGCATTCTTTGAAACAGGCATTATTCCATATTTTAACTATCATGATGCTGAAACTTAGAGAGATTAAATGTTCAAAGTCATAGAGTGATGGGAAAAATCACAACTAAAACCCAAGTCTTTCTGGCTTTAAAATCCATGCTCTTAAGTAACCAACTCTTAACTTTGTCCTCCTGATTCCCTTTTCACTTTTCTGTTTCAAAAGCTCTTAAACAATGTAATCTTAGATTTCATGCTCTCTTTTCCTTCTCAGTGACTTCTAACATGTTCTCTCCCTAGGAAAGAACTTTTTCTAAGGTAGTATGACTGTTCCACACCTATAAAATCAGCAAGATTGCATTCTTCCACACAAAATGGGAATTCAAGGGGTCTAACTGGCAAACCTGATCAGCTTAAATCTAACATTTTATGACAATGAGAGAGTGATCCATTCAAGTCAAAATGCACTTGCCTGGTAGAAAAAGACAAACTAATTACGGAAAAATGGAAGGTAATTGTGGATATGAGTAAAGAGACTGCACCTTCTCTGAGCAAATAAATAGGGTATTCTCAAAACTCTGCATATAATTTGTGTATGGCGCTCCTGTTTGCAATCCCTTTTCATGTGATGTGAGACCCATTTCACTAGTGAGTGTGTATGTTTGTATCTATCTAAGTCACTTAACTCCCTAGACCATGCACCAGCCCCAAACATGCACAATTATGGATTTGGTGCCTTTTTCTTGTGTTTCTGCTACCTCAGTTACATAACTTGAAAGAGTAGATATATGCATAGCATATAGGGCTGGTCACAAAACTGATGCTGAGTAAATGGCTTGATTTTTTCTTACTTTGGTCAATCTATTTTTATTCCAAATCAAAGGAGTAGTGGCCATAGGAAACTTGGAAGACTTCTTGGTCTGGAGGAAATCTTGCTTGTTTTGCATGTGCTTCTCCTCTTTCATCAGTGCCTAAAAGTGTTAGCCACATAATAACACATACTTCTAACATCCATTACGTGTTAGATGTCCAACAGTCTTGCAAGACAATTACTTTGCAGCATGATAAGGGAGATGGAGAACACAGCATTGTGCTAACACCTGAAAAATAAGTAGGGTTATGATAAGTAGAAGATAACGGAGTATGTTTGGAGGAGGAGTAACAGTGGTCTTGGCATTGAGGATAAAATCCTCTTTGCGCCCTGAAGGGCAGCTTTCTAATTCACAAAGAGTGGGAGGCTTCAGAGCAAGAGAGATCAGGAATGGAATCTCTAACTGGCTGCTTTAACAACTGTACAACTTTGAGTAAATAATTTAACCTCTTCACCTCAACTTCTCATTTGTAAAATAGAGATGGAAAGGGTTGTGGTGAGCTAATGACTCACTCCACATCCAGCATAGGGTAGGTACCAAAAAAATGTTGTTTCTCCCTTCACCTTGTATACTTGATATCCAGAAAACGAAAACCAGCAAATGAGAGGAAGAAAATGAATTACGAGGACACCAGGAGTCATATGCAGTTCCAAATGGCAGACAGTGGCAGTGCGTGGTGGCAAGATTTGGTCTGGTTTTAAACAATACAGTAAGCTTCCGGCATAGCTCACCACAATCTCCTGGTCTCATCACATGTTAAAATAAGAATCTGGCAGTGTACTGATATCAACATCATGGTCTCTACAACCATCCTCCAGTGATCAGCTTCAACAGAATTGCCAAGTGACACTTCTAGATAGAAAAGTAAAGCAAAGGAATGTTGCAGAGGACATACTTTAGGATATATTAAACATATCCTATTATATAATTATAGCTGACATTTATTAAGTGTTTGCTTCATGAAGCACTTTACAATAATCTCATGAACTCTTGTCAGTAATTCTAGGAAGTAAATCCTGTGATACCTTCTGGTGGTATTACCAAGCTCTCTCGTGATCCCTTCCGCCTGTCTACCAGGATCACCAGGCTCTAACATATCGGTTATTCTCCATTGCATTCTCCAGGTAGGTAGGGCTGGGTATTCTGAGTCAGCCTAGAAAAACATTTTCCATTGTGAGAAAGGCTGAGGGAGACTCCTGCCCCCTTGTCTCCTCTGAATGAGGACTAGGAACTGGCTCCCTGCCCTGCCTGCACTGGGATCCTGCACAGCATTTAAGCATCAGTACTGGAGGCCTTTGGGCCTTGCTTTCTTCCTGCTACTGTCCCAAAGTACCCCCATCCTCTTGCATCATGATTAAATGCTTTAAAAAAAATTTACAGGTGAAAAACTTGAGACCCAGAGAAGTTATATAACTTACCTAAAGCCACACTCCTGGTAAGTGGCTAATTGTGATATAATCCAGTAATTGTGATTAGATTCATAATCATGAAGTTATATCATTAAGAAAAAAATCAAGTAAAAAGCATTTTGTCATAAAAATGTAGATATCCTAAAATGTAGCTATAAGCTTTGAAACCAGATTATGGTTTACTAAAGACTTGAAAGATTATCAATTTAACTTTAAACCTAGTGCTAAAATTTTCTTGTGTTTGCCTTTTCCAAAAATGATTTCCACCCCAATTTGGCCAGTCCAAGTCATTTTGAAAATCTCTTTGGAGAAGGCTGGAATCAGGGGATAGTTTAAGAGTATTAAGTACATGAGGAAGCAGTACTTCAAGGCTCTAAGAGGAATAGCTGTCCAAAGCGTCTGGATCAAGCTTGCTTTCTGTCCATCTATGGCCCCACTTAGCTATTTCATCTTCTAGTGACTTGGATACCCCCAAGAATTTCAGGTATTCCTACACACATACACACACATACGCACACGTGCACTTGTGCACACACACTCACATCTGGTAACTCAGAAGTTACTACCAAGCATAGAAGTGGGCTTATTTGCCAGATTTTTGGTCAGCATATTTAGAAAAAATACTGATAAGCTCATTTAAAGCTACATATGAATAATGAAATATAATAAAGATCAGCCTTAAATAGAAGGCATAATTATAGAGAAACATTTTCGAGTAGTTTTCAAAAAAAATGTTAAGTTCAAAATAAACTTATAGGTCAGCAATTCCCACTACCTTCAGTGTTCAATTTAATTCAATAGATATTCACTGCACATCAACATCATTAAACAAAACCACAAAGACTTAAAGGAGGGGAGAGGTTATTCATGTGGAGATGCAGAGAAGAGCATTCCAGGCAGAAACACTGTCAGGTCACAGACCCTAAGGTGGAAGCATACCTACCATGTTTGTGTGTGTGTGTGTGTGTGTGTGTGTGTGTGTGTGTGTAGATAGCTGTAAAATCAGTAAAATATTCTTTGGCTTTGGCCTGAGGAGTGAAAAATTAATTACTTTACCTTGTGTGTTGATTTGTGTTTTCCTAATTTAAGTTGAGCCATAAAACTTCAAATCTAGTTATTGGAAATATTTTTGAAACATACATATTGAGCTAATTCTTCTAGAAGAAATAGCAAGGGTTTGAGAAGTGAAGGAATACAAGAGAGAGACCAGAGAGCTGGTGCTTCTGTTGTGTGGCCTTCCCACAAACTATAAAGCTTTCATGGCTAGAAGTCAGTCTTTTACATTTCTGTCAATTTTCCAGAAGGGGGCAGCATTTATTCACAGTAGGAAAACCAACAAAAAGTTTTTACTTTAGCCAGTCTTCAAAGCAGTAAAGGCTGGGAAGTTGGATGAAAGAGATATTTAAACTTTCTTGAATTTTGTGTCAGTACATAAGAGTGCCAAGAGTAGGAAAGTGGGTGGAAGCCTGGTGTCTACTTTGCTATGTGAGCATTTAGGAAAGAACCAGTCAAATGCCTCTATGAGGAAAAGATCAGTCCTTGTGGACTCACCATTAGAATCCCTGATCTGAGTGCAGTTTCCAGCACATAGTAGTTACTTAATAAATGAATGACTGATAAAAAATGGGGAAGGTATGGGTTCCCAGGGCAAGTTTCAAGCATAAGTGTGAAGTAGGCAAATCTATCTTTGGAACTTCTCTCCATATACCCTGTGTTCTAGGGCTCATGCCTTTTTCATGACCCTAACACAATTCTGTGCACCTACAGCTCTATTTACCCTTGCACCCTTCTTCTTTACAGTTATTGATCATCCACCCATTTACTTAACAAATATACTGAACACCTGATATGTACTAGATTTTGGTCTGCCTCCCCTGCCCTGACAAAATACACACTAATTAACCTTAAGCCCGAAGGTATAATTCTTATGGGTAACTGTATTAGAAAGCAGGGTTAGGGCTGGGATTAATCTGCTTTTAATAGAGAGATGGACTTTATAACACAAAAAATGAGTCACTAATACTGGGCCCACCAGGTAGAAAAGGTGATAATTTGGGTCAAGAGGACTTGTTTAGTTCCCCAGGACTCCTACCACCTCCATTCTGTTCTATTGGTCAGTTTATTCTTTCACCAATATCACAGCATCTTGATCCATGTGGCTTTACAATAAGTCTTGAAATTCAGTAGTATCATTCCTCCAACTTTGTTTCTCTCTGTCAATATCGTGTTGGCTATTCTGGGTCTTTGCCTCTCCATATAAACTTTAAATCGGTTTCTCCACAAAATAACTTTCTGGGTTTTTGATTCAGATTGCTTTGAATCTACAGATCAAGCTAGGAAGAACAGACATCTCAATGATACTGAGTCTTTCTATCAATGAACATGAAGTAACTGTTCATTTATTTAATTATTCTTTGATTTCTCTCATCAGATTTTTGTAGTTTTCCTCATATAAATCTGGTATATACTTTGTTAGACTTATAACTAAGTATTTAATTGGGGAAGGGGTGATAATACAAATAGTACTGTGTTTTTAATTTCAAATTCCACTTGCTCATTGCTGGCATATAAGAAAGCAACTGGCTTTTGTCGATTAACTTTATATCCTGCAACCTTGCTACAATACCATATTAGTTCCAAGCTTTTTGTTGATTCTTTTGTATTTACTACATGGACAATCATGCTATCTGCAAACAAAGGCATTTTATTTCTTCCTTCTCAGTCTGTATTCTCTGTATTCTCTGTCTTTTTTTTGTCTGAATGCATTAGCTAGGACTTCTAGTACAATGCTAAAAGGAAGTGGTAAAAGGGGACATCCTTGGCTTTTTCTAATCTCCGTGGGAAATCTTTGAGTTTCTCGCCATTGAATATGAAGTTTGCTGAAGCTTTTTGTAGGTGTTCTTTATCAAATTGAGGAAATTCTCCTCTATTCCTAGTTTGCTGAGAGTTTTGTGCTTTTTTTATCATAAAAATAATTACAATAATTATGGGTGTTGGATTTTATCAAATGCTTTTTCTGCATCCATTATGATCATTTGATTTTTCTTCTTTTTTTTCATACAATGGATTTGATTTGCTAGTTTGTTTTTAGACAGATTACTAAACTCTCCAATGCATCTATTTTCTCTTTCTCCAAAACTAGAATAATAATCCTTGTCCCAGATATTCCTCTAAAAGCCCTGTGCTTCCAATCTGCAGGGATGGTGAAGGCCCATCAGCTAAAGAATCAAGCTTGATTTTGAATCCAGCTGTGCCACTCTCCCACTACATATACCTGGGCCAGTCATTCACCTGTCTGAGTACATTCACTCACTTAGTTATCATGGAAACACTAAGGACATCCAAAAATGGCATTTAAAAGCAGCTTCTCAAAATTTTGATTAGATTGCTAACTTGCTTTATTTCTGTTGAGATGATTAAATGCACTATTCATGTGAAAGCACTTCTTTTTTCTCTTTTTGCTGACCTGAAATTGCACTTCCAAACAAAGCATCATCAATCAAGCCTTGTCCTGCATTCTGTTTTCTAGAAAACTTGAGCCATGACATTCATTTTAAGTACTATTATTATTAGAAATGTCATCACAGCATTTTTTTTCATTCGTTTCCTGTTTTAATTTGTTGACTACTCATCAAGGCTGTCCCTAGGGAACAAATTTTATTCAAGTGAAATCAGGTTAAAAAGGACACCAATTATAGCTCAGAAGAAGAAAATACAACCCAAAAAGGCAATATGAAGAATAAAGGTTTGTCTGTAAGGATGGAAGAGCTGCCCCTTCTGTTCCAGTAATGCCTCTGCTTTAGCAACCATCTGACTGGAGCTAACATCTGACTGGAGCTAACACTCTG